>NC_068549.1:15969589-16269589 GCF_026212275.2 Microplitis demolitor | reverse complement strand
TAAGTTTCAATCAATTATTATATTAATTAAATCTATAATAATCATAAATAAGTTAAAATATAACAATAATATTTAATAAATGTCGATTATATTTTTTAATAATAAAATAAAAAATTCAAAAAAACAATAGATGAATTTTATTCTTTCCATTTCTTATGTAATAATTAATAATTTATTCGTTGAAGTAGAAGCTGCATACTCTGGTCTGGTGGATTTTATCGTTTCTATCGTTCATCTGTTCGCTTGTGACAAACAATGATAACAATAAGTAATTAAATATTAACGTTAGGATTTTTAATAATCGTACTACTAATAATAATAATAAAGTTAAACTTGTTAATGATGGCAGCTAAATTACTTTTAATTTCGTGAATTTTATGTGAATCAAGAAAAAATTTAATTGCTTAGTTAAGTATCATTCTAATAAAATAAAAAAGTTAAATATTAATAAAATAAAAATACGAAGCTTGCACTGCTTTTTACTCGTCGTCATAATTCAAATATATTATCTAGGTATTATTCAGATAATAATAATACGGCGCGGTATCTCCATTATCGACATACGTTAATCAATTTTTTCTGTATTTTATATTGCATGGTACATAAGCATATGATAAAGAAGTTTATTTTTTGGTAGTGTTTCTATGCGGTAGTGTTTTTATTGGGTAGGCTTAAAAAATGGTAAAGACGTTTTTAGTAGTATATTTTATTGGTAGTAATTTATTATGGTATATGTGTAATATGGTTGAGTTATTTATGGTAGTCATATAAATGGTAGAGATGCTAATGGTAGGCATTTTTATGGGTGACCTGTATTGTGGTAGAGATGCTTATGGTAGAGATTGTTATGGTTGAGTTCGTTTCTGGGAGGGTTGTAATCTGGTAGAGTTGTAATGTGAGAGAGTTCTTCAGTGGTAGAATTGTGGATTGGTTTAGATTTTCGCGGGTAGTGTTCAAAACTGGTATAGTTCGTGTGTGGCGCAGTTACTTGTGGTAGGCCTGGTTATGGTTCAGTTGTCGTAAGGTAGAGATTTTTCTGGTACACCTATTAATGTGCCAAAAATTCTTTCGGCAACCGCTGGGATTCGAACCCACGCCTGGCCAGTGATCAAGTTCGAGAGGCCTAGGTCTTACAACTTAGGCCGCGCGGCCATTATCACTGGTTGTTTATGCATTATTTATTTTACCGACCTTAACGCCACTCGACAGGAATAAAGGAATTAATCTCCAGAATTGTATATGTATGTATATTGTGTTGCTGTTGATGATGATTGTTTTCAAAATTTACTTAATGCTATTTTGTCAGTATAATCCATAATTATTAAGTAGCTATCTCACAATATTACTGATCATTTACTAGAATTAAAGCACTGAAGTATTTTAACTGACTAAAAATTAATAAAATGTCGTGTTGCGATGGAGAGGATGAAGAAGAACAACAACCTGAACCAACTAGAGTTCGAGGATGTACTGATATTTTTTGGTTGTGTTTATTTATAAGTTTTTGGTTTCTTATGGTATTTAATCATTATTATTATTAATTGTTATTTTGTATGATTTTAGTCTTTTAGTATAATTATGATACATACAATTAACCTCGGCTACCTGATAAACGATGTCGAATCTGCTTTGACCGATAATTTTACCTATATTGGAAATTGCAGAAATGCATGTCAGCTTAAAGTTACGATAATTAATACTTATTTACCTGTTTTAGTTTTGTCATTGATTTAATTTAATTTTTCTTCACACGGTCTTGTTTAATTTTAATTACTACGCTGTTTCGAATATATACTTATTCAATTTGTTAAATAAGATAACAACAGGGAGGCCACATACCGGGAATTATCAGGGAATTAGATACAATCAGGATATGTTAGGGAATTTAATTGCGACAATTGGAAATTTTTTAATTTTTCGAATTACACAAGCCACAAAAATTAAGGAATAATGAAAAAATTGCAAACCTTTAAGTCACTTTTAATAGAATGTAGCTCGATGGAAAATGGTCTTATAGTAAAAACAAAAAAGACCAATTGTAGCTCCAAGTGTCTTGCTTTCTTATCTGGTCGTGAAACTTTATTATTATGCATGGTCCCGGAGTATTGCTTAGAAAACCATCAAAAAACAAATTTTCCAAATTTGTGCGCGTCTTAGAAACTGTTTACGGCCTTAATAAATTTTTTTCGATAATTAGGATTCATTTTTTATTACTCCGGAACCGTGCTTAATAAAAACATTTCAAAATTTTTCCTTTTTTGTTTTTGTTGTATGACTATTTCCTCCGAGTTACATCTCGTTTAAAATCACTTAAAAAATTGCAATTTTTTCAATATTCGTTAATTTTTGTAACTAGTGAATTTTGAATTTATTTTAATCATAAGAGTTCTTATTAAATATGTTAACTTACATATTTTTAACATCATATAATCAAAAGTAGGCCACATTAATTTAAATAATATGAATATGTATTAGTCTGTTCGATCTACTGATTTGTTAACGAGTTAAAAAATACTCAAAGTTAAAAAAAAAATTTTTCCGTGTTATTTAAATGAGAAAATCGAATTTTTCAATGAGCTAGGTCTATAATCGACATAGAATTTTTTTCCTTGCGTGAAATTTTTTTTTTGTGTTGAACTATGATTTTTTCAACATGCACTTAAAAAAACAAAATGTTGCTCCAAAATGACGTACCTTAATATAGATATACTATTTCGCTGTGTTCTCTTTAACTTGCTCAAGATTTGCTACAGAATTGATCAATATAGCTACTAGGGAATTATTTACAATGAAAATATAATAAAAACTTTAAATATTTTAATGATACGAATAAAATTTCTGAATCGGGGAAAAAACGTGAACAATATTTACTGAAAACCCGGGAAATATCAGGAAATTTTGAAATTATTTTTTCGTGGCCACCCTGAATAAGTTAAATTGTATTGAGATGAATGAAATTTATCTTTAATCTGACATTATTTGCTGGGTAGATTATGATTGCTGCGTTTGCGTTGGTCTATGGTAATCCAATGAGACTTGTCCATGGTTACGATAGTTTTGGAAACACTTGTGGAATGAAAAATAACCCTGTATCGAAACGAGTTGATTTGTATAGCTTAGATAACAGCGATAAACCGTAAGAACTCGATAAAATTTCTATTGAACTGATTTATCAATACTGATCGTTGAGTTAAAAGAAAATATAAGAAATCATGTTAAATTTTTTTTTCAGATTTTTATTTTTCTTTGATATGAACGATATTAAGCAGTCATTAAAAATCTGTGTGAAAAAGTGTCCAAATCGTATCATGACTTCATTAAACGATATTTGTCAATTTCATAAAGATACCGGCTCAAAATTGTGTTATGATAATCCTAAATTTGGATATAATGCATGTGGCTACGGCGATAAAAGCAATTCTACAGCGTGCCCGAAACTTCCAATTTACGATAGCACTCCAATTTTAAATCGATGCGTACCAAAAATTATTAAAGATGTTACATCTGGTCTCGTTTACAATTTATATGGTTTACTTAATTCTTGGGATGTTATCGAACAAATTTTAGGAGATTTGTACAAGACATGGAGAGAAATTTTAGGCTTATCTTTTCTGGCTTTTGGTATGTATTGAAAAGAATGCGACAATAATCTGATCATTGTTATTTGCTACTTGAAGCTTCACAATATCATGCTTAGATTTTATATTTGAAAATTGCAAACTTACGTAATTCATTTAAAAATGTCCACAACCTTAAAAAAGCGAAGTTTTACGCAAAAAGTCAAAAGACTTACAAGTTGTATTTGAGGCATTCCATGTCAAATCGATCCTATTCGATTTGGCTGGAATTTTTTTTCTTTTTTTACCCCATTTAAAACAGTTTTCAGAAAATTTTCGAATTTTTGTGCTCAACCCAAAAAATAATAAATTTTTCAAAAACATGGCTTTTTTTATTTTTTATTAGCCATAGCTTTTTCAAAAATTCACTAATCGGGACCTTTTTTTTTAATTTTTGTTTTGAAATGTACTTTTCAAAAAATACAAAAAATTTTTTCAATATCGAAATCTATGAAATCTTTCACTTTTTCGTGAAAAATCGCATTTTTCTCGAAATCTCACATTTGATTTTTTTTTTATTCTCAGAAAAAGCTGTACAATTCTGAAAAGAATGCCGCCAAGTGCGGAATGGACCGACTTCTTATTCTATTTTTGTTTCATCGATTATTTATTTATTTGACGCATTTCTGCAATTTACAAATAAGAAGAAAAATTAGCAATTTAAAAAGATTAAGAAAAAATTTCTTGTCAGTTGGACTTATTCCACTAAATACCACCTTGGTAATTCAAATTTAAAAAAGTAAGCAAAGAAATAGAGGACACAAGCTTTTGAAAAAGTGATATGCGTTGAATATCCTTCTTTTATTCTCAGTTTTTCGAACTCCGAGGCCCTTTATAAATCCTCACAAATTTTCAGAGTAGTGTTTCGTGTAATAAGCCCAGCTGGAAAAAAATATTTTTGTTCAATCAATAAAAAAAAATAGAAGAAAAAGTCGGCCCACTCCGCGCTAGGTGGCATTATTCTCAGAATTAAACAAAGCTTTTTTGTAAAAAAGCTCCTTCACCTCAAAAATTGTGGAAAGTTTGGGAGCTAGCCTGCAGGGTCAACCGTTTTTCAGATTTTTTTAGGCTTACCTTTGAAATAGATTTAACAGGCTTACTTTATTTGGATATAATGGCCATACATTATTAAATATATATTAATATAATAAAAAATTGAAAAAAATTTATTAGCTTTCCGGTTACTTTTTTTTCTTTTTTTTTTTTCTGAGAATGTTTAATGCTTTAACCAGAAAGTAGAAGCATGTTATACATCAAGGGAAGAAAATATGACCCTGAAGTTAACAGACAATTAACAATTTTCAAATTTTTCTTTCAATAATTAAATTTAAAAAGAAAAATTAATAATATGCATGTGTAGAAAATTAATAAAACTATAGGTGCGATTTTTTTAAATATTTTTTTTTAATTTATCGTTTTTAAAAAAATCCAAAAATTATTAGATATCGGCTAATTTCAGTATTATAAGAAAATAGGATATTCTGACCCGCGCGTGTAATTGTTTACCCAAGCCAAAGACGAGGGTGGCAGGCATGCTGATTAAGACGCTCTACGTTCCTCTATAGTACATATACTATTTTTAACCAGACCTGCACCTGAAAGTTAACATTTTTTACCCTGTTTGTGAGAAGAATGGCGCATGCATTAATTGTCATCATTTGTTTTCACATAAAAGAAAAATACGCCTGCCTTCCCGCCAGTGCTGCCAGAACGTGCGATATTTTTACCCCCTCCTGAGATGAAATAGCATTGAGTGTAATGGCAGGAGGGGGTAAAAATATCGCACGTTCTGGCAGCACTGCTTCCCGCTAAACAGGGCCAGAAGTCAAACTTTCTCCACAAGTGTGGTTGAAAATACTATACACACCACTGAGGTAGGTCGTCCCAATCCGCGTGTTTGCTACCTTGACCTTCCGCTTGTGTAGGCAATTACACACGGAGGTTGAAATGTCCTAGTTTCCTTCCTAGGTGTGTAATATTTAAGTTTTACACTTGTAATTTTATTATTTATCATGAACTGTTCATATTTGTAAAAAATACGTCATAAAGTTTAACTTTTTATTTTTAGTCTTATCATTACTTATGATTGCAATCTTTCACTTACTCGCTAGTCTTGTTACATGGATCGTAATGGTATTAGTTAGTATATCGTGTATATGTACGTATCCAAGTCATTTAACTACTTAATTTTTATTTATATTTACAAGCTTCAAATGATCATTTACTAAGAACGTCTATTTCGATATTGTACAGGCGGTACTAGTTTATTATGGTGGACTTACGCAGATATTAGAAGAACTATAGACAATACGAATCCAACTGAATTACTTGAAGAATCCGTAAGAAATGAAACTGCTTTTCTAGTATTTTCAATTATTGCTACGGTTATAACAATAATTTTAATCTTACTTGTGTGTATACTTCGGAGAAAAATAAGTTTTATGACTGTTCTTTTTAAAGAAAGTGCTAAATGTCTTGCAGAATTACCCGGATTATTTTTTCAACCTTTACTGACATTTTGCACTCTTTTAATATTTTATAGTTTTTGGGTCACAATTGTTATATGTCTAGCTACAGCAAGTAAGTCATTTCTCACTATTTAATATTAAATTTTATACATAAATTATGTTATATAAAATATAAAATATTGTTTTAGATCATCCTGGTAATAAATCCATTTTTTTATTAAATACTTCTGGAGATATTCAATTATTAAATCCTCATTTTGACCATACTGCTGTGAGAGAAACGCAAAAATCCAATTTAACTATTAGTGAATTCTCCAGTAATGAACAACAGTTTTTAGTATATATATTTAAAAAACAAAGTATTGTTCTTGAATAAGGTAAATTTTCAGAACTCACTCTTGTTGAATACGTTGATGCGGTTTGGGTCAAGTACATGTGGTGGGTATACATAATAGCCTTGATATGGGTATCAGAATTTATCACTGGGTGTCAAAATCTTGTAGTTGCTGGTGCAGTCGCTCATTGGTACTTTAGGTACACTTTCTTTTCTATTATAATAATATAGTAATTTAAATAAATAATTCAATAATATTAAATGCTTATATTTATAGGGGTAAAGAATCTAGTCGATCACCAACCTGTTCTTCAATTGGAAAATTGGTTAGCTACCATTTAGGTTCTGTAGCTTGTGGTTCCTTTTTAATAACAATTTTTAAGCTTCCTCGTTTAATTTTAATGTTTTTACATCAGAAGTAAGTTTAGAAATAGAGTAAAATAAAAACGAACAAAGTAATTTTTGTGGAATTATAAAACTTTACAATTTATTATGTAGGTTTGAAAAAACTAAGGAAACTTCAGTATGTTCACAATGTGGTTTGAAGAGTTGTATTTGTTGTTTTTACTGCTTGGAAAAATTTATACGATACCTGAATCACAATGCTTATACGGTCGTCGCTATTGAAGGTGCAAGCTTTTGTCGTGCTGCTAAAATTGTTAGTATCAGTTCCTATTATTTAATTATAAATATTATTAATGGTGTTAGGATATGAAATAGTTACAAGTATATGGATGTACACTAGGATGTTTCAAAAAAATTATTTTTTTTTGCTTTTTCCCCCTGAAACGTTAGTAGTTGCCGAGAAAAAAATTTTTCCACAGGATGGGCTCTCTAGCTCAATTCTAAGAGGTCTTAAAAACTGATTCCTCAAGCTTTCCAAAATCCTATAACGACCCATAATTATCATTATTAAAACGCCAATTGAAGCTATCTGAATAATATGGATTGTTTTATTTTGAAAAGACATTATTAATTTTTTTTTTTTGCAACTTAATTAAATTAATTGCATGCAATAACTATTGATACGCATCCCGAGACAAATACATTAATTTAATCGAGTTGCAAAATAAATTTTAATTTAAATTAATGTCTTTTTAAAATAAAAAAATCGATACTTTTCAGATAGCTTTAATTGGCGTTTTAATAATAATAATTATGGCTCATCATAAGGTTTTGAAAAGCTTGAGGAATCAGTTTTAAAGACCTATGGATTGCAGGACTGTTTTCATCACTTGACCAGAGTCGTTAGTAGATTTTCACTTGCGGCATTGCCATCTTTGGTGTATGTCCCCTCTTTCCGACTTCTCATGTTCATGCGCAGACTTGCGCAGACTGTTACCGGCTGTTATTGTGTTTGAAAGGTTATGTGAAGGTAAATATTTATTTATATTAATAAACATTTTTAAAAAATGCGATTAAGAAAATAATTTTTTAATTTGTTTTTTGAATTAAAAAAATAGTTGAGTTTTTTCAAGTTAATAGTATATTATACGAATTGAACATACTTTTTTTTATTATCAATGCGATATGAGTACTATTTTCGTGCTCGCTGTTTTATTCACCAAGTAACTTTTTGCTGATTCAACTGTTGCCGCGACATTTTTGTGGGTTATACGATGATCTGCGTGTGACAAGTTTACTTGCAAGTTTACTGGAAACAGTTGAATGGGCAAACAGCTATTTGGCGAACAAAAGAGCGTGCGCTAAGATAGCACTTATATCGCATGAATGATAAAAATAAAATGAAATACTAGAAAAATTTAATAAAAAAATAAGTTTGTTAAATTCGTTTAAATAACTAATTGTTTTAAACAAAGTTGAAAATTTCTTTTCATGTTCGAATTTTTTACAATATTCCCGCTGGAAATAATACATCAATAGTAAACAGCCAGAGCGATCAGGCAACGTCGCACTCTCAAAAGCATTACGGCCATTCCCTCATCACTTGACCAAAGTGGTTAGGTCACGTTTGTTGACCAGTCTAAGGTTAATAGTATATTTAGTAGAATAGATTAGAACATATAATTTTATCTATTCATTACAAAATTTTAAGCTATTTTGAAGCGTTAATGAATTTTTTTCTATGATCAAAAATTATTATAATAACTTCCTAACGCTTCAAAACAGTCTAAAAATTTTTCGATTATGTTCTTTCAAACGTTTATACAAATAACTAAGTTGTTGCCGAGTTTCAAATTTTTTTCATTGTTACCAAAGATATAAATATTCAAAGTTGAATTTTAAAAAATACATGTGTTTTCCCGTCTAAAACTTTCACTGTCTTGGGGGCCAGGTTAATATTAGAATGAAGAGCTAGAAATTTACAGGAATTTTTTTTAATTATTTGGAAGAGTTTGAAGGGGCGTAACAATTAAAATTCTTAAGTAACCTTTACAAGGACCACCCTAATATACATACACCTAATATTACCCGACCGCTTCGCTGGTCATTTGTAATGGTAGATGGCTAAATATTTCATTTTGATTACTGAAATCGAAGTCCTTGCATAAATCTTTCGGTTATATTCGATAATATTTTCACTCTCCCGTCACTTTCTGTAGAAAAAAGATTGTAACTAGTAATAATGTAGCGTGAAAATCCATTATTACAGCACCTGCTAGTCCCATAAGAGTCAGTTTCTTCTAAAAAATTTTCGCCATTCCCTTTTTTCGTATCGTAGAAAATATTTGTTTTAAATTTCGAATTATGTCTTTTGGCAACTGAATGGGAAGTTAAAAATTTTAAACAATGTTTGAGATGCAAAAAATTTATTTAATCTACTTTCGAATATTTAGTAAATTAATTCCCATACATTTTTTTTAAAGTCTGGCAATAAGTAGAAAGAATTCTTCAATAAGTTTATTCTTGAATAAATTTATGAAAATCTAATATTAAAAACATACATAATTCAAATTTACTTTATTCTCATAGTACTAATTTAACTTAAGTTATTATTTTTATAACTACTTACCTAAATTAAAAACTATTCTATTTATTGTGTTTACTATATTTCAGGCATTTTCAACTACAGTTAGTAATGCTTTACAACTTGCCGTTATTAATGGCATTGGAGATTTTATTTTATTCTTGGGGAAGATTTTTGTAACAGCAGCTACAGGAAGTATTGGACTGTTGATTATGAAACGAGATCCTAGATTACATTTTTATGCAGCACCTATTTTGTTAATTTTCGTTTTCTCTTTCTTTATCGCACATTGTGTAATATCTCTATA
Organism: Microplitis demolitor; assembly: GCF_026212275.2. Taxonomy (NCBI): domain Eukaryota; kingdom Metazoa; phylum Arthropoda; class Insecta; order Hymenoptera; family Braconidae; genus Microplitis; species Microplitis demolitor. The sequence goes on along the minus strand of NC_068549.1, from coordinate 16,259,934 downwards.
TGAGACGATAATAGATACATTATTTTTATGTGTCTGTGAGGATAAGAATCTTAATGGTGAGAATGGTAAATGGCGACAATCAAGTCTAGCCCAGATAGGATCTGCTAACACAAGTTCAAATGGACAACATGAATTAGCTCCTATGAATCAATAACATTCATTTTTCACATTTCTAAAACTACTTTAGCTATTTCATAAACTTTAAGCTAGAAAATTTGTAACACAAGTATAGATAATAATCATTAATTATATTTTTTTATACAAATTACATTTAATCATATTGAAAATTTCTACTATATTTTTTTTATTATTTCATTACACAATAAGAATTTTTAATGAAACGGTGAAAGAATCAAATCAAATCAGTGTATCAGTAAAAAATTTCCAAGTGTAGGCAAGGCACACTAAGAAAGTATTATATTTCTCTAATAAATATTTCTTTATTAAACGAATTAATTTTTTAATAGTTGTCAAAGTATAAATATATATGTCAAGCTCTTGAAATTGATCAGAACACCACTTTTTTTAAGGTCTGGACAGTAAAAAGGAAATAACTAGAAAGTTATTTGGAGTTTGAAAAAACTTTATGAGAAATAATTTTTAGGGAATAAAATTATCTACAAAAAAGATCTTATAACATTTTGTGATAAGTTTAGTAGTTTTGCTAGAAAAGTAAAAAGATCTCGAAAGTTATCATAAATTTGACTTCAAGCTCCAATAATTTTTGAACAAATGAATTTATCAAAACATCACAAGAACTTTTTTTTGTAGAGCGTTTGATACCTTACGAAAATATGTCCTGAACTTATCTGTACAATAAGCCATTGCCGAAGCATAAAATTCCAAGCTTAAAAATTTTTTTTCTCATGTTATTTAAATGGAAAATCAAAAATTACGAAGAAGCACCTCTTAATATTAATATTAAAGGCTCAAACTTTACCAGAACTTTTTTTTTATCATCTTCAACAATATTTTCCCGGTAACTAAAGAAAGAAAAATTAGTTTTTTTTTGGCCCACCCTATTATATATATACTAGCCGTTACCTGCCCGCTTCGCTGGCCATTTTCTAATGTGAGATGGCCATATATTTTGTTTTGATTATTGATCTTAAAGTCCTCCCGGGAAAAAATGATCAGATCTGATCAGATATGAACAGGCATGAGTCTTCAGGTCTAATCAGATATGAAAAATGACCAGGTCTGACTAGGCCTGGCCAGGCATGTTCAGGTCTGATCACGTATGTTCATGTCTCTTCAAGCCCACCCGGGTAAAAAAATTATAGGAAAAAAATGGCCCTATATAATCATATGTAATTATTTATAGCTATATACAATTATATATAATTATTTCAATAAAAAAAAAAAAATTCGGGCTCATGCAGGATTGAAACCGTGGACCTTGCGTTCGAATGTTTAACTCGCTCCCCGTTGACCTAAGAAATTGACTTAAAAAGTAAGTTTCGTATGGAATTCAAGTAATAAAAATCTTATACGTGATAGATTCTTGGTCAACAAAATTTTATATCTAATTTATTAATTATTGATTTATAATTATATGAAATTATATATAATTATAACTACGTTAGCTATATATAATTATAACTAAGTTAGTTATATTTAATTATAACTAAGATTTCAAATTTAATCCCATATATTAGGCTGGATCAGACATGAACAGATATGATTAGACCTGAGCGTATTTAACGCTTCAGACATGAACAGGCATGGTCAGGTACGATCAGTCCTGAACGTAATTAACGCTTCAAACATGAACAGATATGAACAGGCATGGGCAGGTATGATCAGGCCTGAGCGTATTTAACGCTTCAGACATGAACAGACCCAGGGGCTCAAATGCTTTCAAATGGATAAAAAAAAATCCCTCAAAATTTGACCTCTTAATATTAACTTTAAAATAGTCCGCATACCAACCAAAGTATCTTATGGAAATGACATGGGAAAAATTTCTTTCGTTCTTTAGAATTTTCTAACTCGGGGACAACTAATTCTAACATCATGAGACATACATATTTTCATAGCGAACTTAATGCTCTACAAAAACGGTATCTTATGGTTTCTCGCTATGTTGATTGGTTCAAAAGTTATTCGAGCTCAAAATTTGATTTTTATATAAATGTTAATATTAAGCATATTTATAAAATAAACCTGTGTTACGAAATTCACTTATATTTTTAATTTCTAAGCGTTCCAATTTTCCAAACCTTTGTCAGAACTTCTCAACGTAATCACCATTTAAAAGAAATAAAAAATACAGATGGCTTATATATAATTTGAGCATAGTCTAATTCATATCGTTAAGGTCACTCCAGTGTTTGAATTGGTTTGGAATGAGTACAGGTGTTTTAAGCCTAAATCAGTCTGAATGGTGTAGAAATGGAGATTTCGAGAAGGGTTTACTATTGGTGAGAAGTTTGAAAGCTGTTAATGACATAGCTAAGCGTGCAGTTCGACTAATTGAAGATTACAATTGTATACTAAGTAAGAATCCAGAACAGCAGCAATTTATAGTTGTTTTTTTACAGAATATAAGCAATATTATGTTGACACTCGAAAAAATTTAATCGTTAAAAGTAGGAAAATTAATTAACGTTAAGTATTCAAATGGTATCAAATTTCATCCGTACCTTAATTTAGTATTCTTAAATATTGAGAAACTTTCAGTTTTTTAATCGACGAAACATGCGTATTGATAACAGTTACAAAAAAAAAATCTGGGCATCGGTTAGCCGTGCGGGCCAGCCCCAAAACTTCCCGCTGTTTTCGAGCTCAAGGAGCTCGAAAACATCAGAGTGAATATATTTTTGAGCTCGAAAATGCTATTACATGCAGTTGTTTTTTATGATCTTTACAAGCTCTAACAAATTACGTTTTATGCTAATGTTTGTAAATTTAAAAATCGGAAATCATTAATGGAGAAGCGGTTTTTAAAATTTAATTCCTGATTATGTTTAATAAAATAAGTGTATTGAGGCAGAAATCAATTTCAGTGATCAAAATCAAGGTTTAAATAAGATTTGACTCATGTCAGAGCAAAAATATATGTACATTATCCGAGAGAAATATTAAAAACTGTAATTTTTCAATTTTTTTGTTGACAATATGAATTAATCTAAAGAACAAGTTAAATGACATTATATGATGATCGAAAGAAACCATAAAGAGGAAGAGTTGGTATGATTTCAGACACATGTTAGTACATTATATTTCGATTTATGCGGAAAAAATAACATAAAATGATATTTTTTTCACTTTTCAACGCTGAGTTCTTTTGAACGAAGTAACCGATTTCGATGTTTGAGGTAGCAATTGGTACGTTTCATTGAATTCTGGAGCTGATTGAAATTTAAAATCGATCGGGTCAGTCGTTTCGAAGATATTTAGAAAAAAAACCGTTTTTCACCACTTCTTTCTCCAACGATATCTCTCGAACGCATGAACCGATTGAGATGGTTAAGGCGGAAAATTGATGCGTTTCTCTAAGTTCTAGAGCTGGTTAGATTTTGGAATTGTTTAGTTGAGTTTTCTCAAAGATATTCTCAAATAATTGTTTTTTACCATTTCTTTCTCCCGCGGTATGTATAGAACAAATTAAGCGATTAAGATGGCTAAGGCAGCAATCGAGGCGTTTTATCAAATTCTAGAGCTTATCAAATTTTAAAGTCGATCATTCAAGTCGTTTCTAAGTAATCACTAAAAAACTAAAAAAAAAATTTGTTTTTTTCGTAATTCGCCAATATTTTCAAGTCTACATGATCAAATGATCTAAAATTCTCAGGAAAGTTGATGACCAACAAGTTCTTTCGATTGCTGTCTTAACAATCCAAATCGATCCATTAGTGAAAAAGTTACAAAGAGTTTACACACACACATACACATCCACACTAGGGTGATTAAAAAAAATCGAATATTTTTTTTTTTAACTTCCGACATTGAAAAGTTGATTCTCAGCCACCTCTAGAAAATGCTCACCAAATTTGAGCTCTTAATATTAATAGGAAGATCCTCCTCATCACAGTTTTCCATTTTTTTTTTTTAGTCCCTTTGTAAAGTGAGCGAATGCGCAAAAAGGATCTGGTGTAGGTGTGATGTAATTTTAACAACTAAAAAATTACACAAATTATTATAATAAATAAATTAGATATTTATTGACACTGTTTACACTTAAAACTCTGAGAAGATAATATGAAACAGCGAATGCAACAAGATGTATACGCGATAGCGAATGCAACCAAGAATAATTATATTAAAGCAGAGCGGTTTTAGAGTACGAGGTTGTACTCTTGAATTCAGGAACGAAAAGACACGGAGAAAATGTAGCTGAAAGCAACGTGGCCGCTTGGTGATGACGTGGCAGCCTTGATGCACAAAACGAATTTTCTCATTGGCTCAAAAGCGCGCCAACAGGAAATAGTTAACCGCCAATTTTCCTGATTAGTCGGTTAGTAGCGGGGCTCTCATGCCAACTTGACCCGGCCATGAGCTAGAAATTGTATGTACCGGGCCCAAATAACGAGTGACCCGGCACTATTTTGACCTTGAGGTCAGTAGCGAGTTCGGCAACTCACGGCTGTAGCGGAAATGCACGAAGCTTTTCAAATTGCATAAGCTCGTGACTGAACACCCTTATATAAAAGACTATATCTCATTATTCATTGATGGTTTAACCAAATCATCATACATGTTTTTATAGGAAATGAAATGCTCTACAAAAAAGGATCAGTATGTTTAAGCAATAACTTTCACCACTTAAAAGATATTTAAGATCAAAGTTTGAAGACTTTGTTAAAAAAAAATTTTTTTTAAATAATTTTCTACATTATTGAAAAAAGATTATTGATAAACAAGCGTGGTATGATTTTGTAGGAAATTTAACGCTCTACAAGAAAGATCTGATGTGTTTATTCGATGTCTCTAACCGTTTAGAAGATATTCCTTGCCGAATCCTAATCCGTTTGAATTCAAAAGTTTTTTATGAACTTTTTTACATTCATTAACTCTATTCATGAATTTTATAAATATTCATAAGAATTTCAGCTCATGTCAATAGAATAAACATTTTCAACTCTTTTGTAAACCTTTTCATAAATGTAGGTAAGCTTCACTTTTGGAAGAAGAGAATAATACATCAATTTATTATTTAGAGATAAATTAAGATCCATTTCTGAGAAATAAACGTTCTTATTTCAGAAGTGTCACCATTTATATCTATATAAAAGAAAAAAATTTCGAATTAATTATACCTTGATTAAGCAACTGAATTCAACCGAATTCAAAATTTTAATTTTGCTATACTCTGTAGAATTCTACAAAACAGAATTCAACTGGATTGAAAATTTGAATTTGAATTAAACAGAATAAAACTGATTTAAAAACTTCAAATTCGTTTAAATTCAGCCCGGGAAAAAATGATCAGACCTGATCATGCTTGTTCATGTATGATCAGGCCTGAAATCAGACATGATCAGGCCTGATCATACCTGCCCATGCCTGTTCATGTCTGAAGCGTTAAATACGCCCAGGCCTGATCATACCTGTTCATGCCTGGTCATGCCTGAAGCGTTAAATACACTCAGGCCTGATCATACCTGTTTATGCCTGTTCATGCCTGTTCATGCCTCTTCATAGATATAAAATTTAGTTGACCAAGAATCTATCACATATAAGATTTTTATTACTTAAAGTTCATGCGAAACTTACTTTTCAACTAAATTTCTTAGGTCAGTGGGTAGCGTGTTAAACTTTCGAGCGCAAGGTCCACGGTTCAAATCCTGCTCACGCCCAAATTTTTTATTTTATTTTTTTATTTTTATAGCAATAATTATATATAATATAATATAGTTATACATAATTATATATAATTATATAGGGTCATTTTTTATATATAATTTCTTTCCCCGGGTGGGCATAAACAGATATGAACGTACCTGATCAGACCTGAACATGCCTGATCAGGCCTGAAGACTCATTCCTGTTCATGTCTGATCAGGTCTGATCATTTTTTCCCGGGAGTTTAATTTTGATTCAGAACCAGAAATTGGAGAATCATTTTTGAATTAATCAGAATTAAACCGAATAAAATTATTTAAATTCGTTTTAATTTGGACAAATTCTGGTTTTCCTGCCGAATGAAACAGGATTCATTCTTGAATCAGGTACCGAATTAACAGAATTTTTCTGAATTATATAGAATAAAAAATTTAAGTCTGTTTAATTTGATCGAATTCAGTTGTTTAATCAGGGTACATAATCGATTTATTTTAAAGTAGTACTTACGGAAATATTAATTATATTAAAAAATATAGCTGTTAGTCTTATTAAAAAAATTGGCTTTTATTGCAATTGGGATATTTTGCTAGGTTTCCCAGAAAAATATACTTAGTTATCAATTTTGTGGGAAAAACTTACAGTTACATTTTTAATAAATCAGTTAAAAAATATGGATAAGAAATTGATTAGTAAATATCACATTCTTGACATAAACATTAAATCTAAAGTAAATACTTTTATTCTATTAACATGAGCTGAAATTCTTATGAATACTTGTAAAATTCATGAATGTGAAAAAGTTCATAAAAAACTTTTGAAATTCAAACGGATTGGGATTCGGCAAGGAATATCTTCTAAACGGTTAGAGAAATCAAATAAACACATCAGACCTTTCTTGTAGAGCGTTAAATTTCCTACAAAAACATGTCACGCTTATTTATCAATAATCATTTTTCAATGATGTAGAAAATTATTTTTAAAAAAATTTTTCTTAACAAATTCTTCAAACTTTGATCTCAAATATCTTTTAAATGGTGAAATTTATCGGTTAAATACACTTATCCTTTTTTGTAGAGCATTCAATTTCCTATAAAAGAATGTATCATGATTTGGCTAAACCATCAATGAATAATGAGATATGGTCTTTTATATAAGGGACTAAATAAAAAATGGAAAACTGTAATGAGGAGGATCTTCCTATTAATAGTAAGAGCTCAAATTTTGTGAGTATTTTCTAAAGGTGCCTGAGAACCAACTTTTCAATGTCGAGAGTTAAAAAAAAAAAATATTCGATTTTTTTTAATCACCCTAACCTGATCATTTTTTCCCGGGCTAGCATTAATTAATCGTTCAAACATATCCGTCAATTTACTCACTCTCCCGCACCTTTATGTGACAAAAAAGTTGTGATTGGTACACAGAGAAAAATGATAGGTAAGTTTACTTAATAAATTAAAACGTTTTTAAAATTGTGTAATTATTACTACCTGTGGAAAAATGGTCAGACCTGATCAGACATGAAAAATGACCATGCCTGACCAAACATGTTCAGGTCTGATCAGGTATATTCATGTATGTTCATGCTCACCCGGGTAAAAAAAAGATAGATAAAAAATGGTCCTATATAATAATGTATAACTATATACAATTATATATAATTACTAGCAGCCACCCGCCCGCTTCGCTGGGCACACTATTAATTTTAATCTTTATTTCTTATATTAAATACAAAATGTATATTTTCTTATCGATAAATGAAGTGAATTTTTAAAATTTTTAGTCAGGAAAAATAGTACCAGTCAATGCATTTGTCATTCACAGATTTCCGCATCACCCATGAGGTACTGTGTATTGGAATGCGTCCCCGTTATTTAACGTTGCGGGATCCCCAGGAGGCATACACAACAAAAAAAAAATTAAGTTTTAACTTTTTACAAAAATTTATTTCTCATAATGAACAAAAATATAACAATCACTCAATACTTATCAATGAATAAAATTAACAGTTTTATACAGTTACAAACTTAAAACTTCCTTGTAAACAATGTTTTTCGTCTTTTTTTCTGGCTGAAGAATAATCAAGTTGTCCGGTGAACTGACTCTTGAGCATGCCACGTAAAACTGACCATGAGAAAAACAATCATTTCTCAAATCTACACCAGCTAATTTTAAACTCTGCCCCTGCGCTTTATTGATAGTCATAGCATAGCAAACCCTTACAGGAAATTGTAGACGTTTGAAGTTGAAATGGTAGTCAGATGGAACCAAAGGAATTCTTGGAATAAATACGACTTCTCCTTCATGTTTACCTGTTAAAATTGTAGCTTCAATAATATTTTTATGTAAATTTTTCACTTGTAGTCTGGTACCGTTACATAGTTTTGGAGGATTCAAATTGCGCAGTAACATTATTGGTGCTCCAATTTTAAGATTGAGAATATGAGATGGTATTTCGGGTGGATTGAGTGTATGTAAGAACTCGACAGGATAATGGACAGCATCATCAACTTCTACGACTGTATCAATAGATTTATACTTCATTTGATTAGTTGATAGCTTTTCTATAAGATAGTTGTTAATGCTATTCGCTGAATCATTCGTTGGAGTCAGAATAGCTCTTTCTTTTAGCCATGAAGAGCAATTAACTCCAATTTTATTGATATCTGGGTATATTTTATCAGTTAATGTAGTTAAATCATCAACAATATCACCTAGGTTATCCGGAATACTTATTCGTCCGTCAACTTCTGAAATTTGTCCATTCCCTATATCAATGAGTAACTTTGAAAATTCTTCTGCTCTCAAATCATGTTGTAGATGAACGCGCATATTAATTTTCAAAGACAGTACGTTAACATGAGGCCATAAAACTGAGGATTTGAGACAGGCTTTGACTTCATCTGCACGTGTACCTCGTGGTACAACAGGTAAAGTTTGTCTGAAGTCACCAGCTAAAACAACAGTTATTCCACCCATTATTCGGTCACTATTTCTTATATCCTTAAGAGTTCTGTTGAGAGCTTCAATAGCATTTTTGTGAGCCATAGTGCATTCATCCCATACTATCAGTTTTGCTTCTCTGATAACGTGAGCCATATAACTCTGCTTAGAAATATTGCATAGAATATTATCAGAATGATTCATTTCAAGAGGTAATTTAAATGTCGAGTGAGCTGTTTTGCCTCCGTCAATTAAAGTAGCCGCAATTCCTGAAGAAGCAACAGCAATAGCAATACTTTTTTCACTTCTAATTTTCGCAAGCAACAAATTAATCAAGAATGTTTTTCCCGTTCCACCAGGAGCATCAAGGAAGAACAATCGTCCAGAATCAGAAACGACACTATTCAATATAGATTCATATGCTTCTTTCTGTTCTTTATTCAGTATCGGAACACTTTTTATCACTTCTTCGGTTAACTTATCAGTGTCATAAGCTAATTCATTTAAATATTGTTGATTAATAATACCAGATTCTTGTTTTCGAGATGGTGAAGTGAGACCAAATTGTAAAAGAGTCTTACCTGACATAGCAATGACCATATCTTCAAGATTAATCAAACATTGATTGTAAATAATATCAACATCTAACTCAGAGTTTTCGCGATTCCTACTCATTCGTCTTTTAATATCGTCCGTGAAATTATCTCGATATTTATCCCATAATTTAATTGGATCTCCAACTTGGCAAAAAACTAACATAACAGCAAACAATTCACGTATTTTGTAAGATGAATCAGAAATTGAGACTTCTGCTAAAGTTTGATCCCAATGAGCATCGTCTTCGAGCAATCCCATTACTCTGCAAGCTTCTTGAAATGGAGGATAGATTACATCTTTTATAGTTCTTAAAGCCGTAAATGACTCTGGACCGCGAACTTCATGCAAAAGAAGACGGAGGTAATAACATTCAGTATTGGTAGGATGGACAGTATACACTCTGCCTAAAACATGATCTTTTTTTATACCTAAATAACCTGGCACAATTTTTCCTTGTTTTCTTCTGTGAAACTGGTGTTTTCTCCAGACATAATAAGCTGGAACTTCACAATATAATAATTTTTTCGCAAAATTGTCCACTTTACAGAGTTCAAAAAAAGCCATAAGTGTTGTTTTGGAATTGTTGATCTGATTGAGTATATTATTTTCATTAAAAAAAACTCGTTGACCATTTTCTAAATGTACAGCAAGATGCATAACTGGAGGGAATCTCTCGTGGATAGGAAAACTCACTATTCGCCAAACTGCCTCAGAAGTGCTAATGTATCGTCCTGCTTCATACTTTGTCACTTCATCAAGATCTCCAACAGTGAATACTGCTTGATCAGATCCCTTATTTATATACTTACAAATATATTTAATTGATTTCACTGAGTTGCAAACTTCAACATTTATATGAGCTTTGAATGTACGACACAGGACAGGGTTATACGGTACCACCCATCGATTGTCTATATTAATTCCATTTATTATTGTTGTTACTCCACCATCTTCAGGAGATCGCCGACGATATTTAGGATATCCATCTTCTCCTGTTTGGGTTTCCTTTATAAAATGTTTTGGATATTTTTTCGTGCATGAACCATCCACCATAGAGGGAGAATTTCTATTAAAAGAACCACATGGACCGTGAATCATATTTGTTTTTATTATTTCATATAGTTCTTGATCTTGATCTTGATTAGGCAGTTCAGCACTAATTACTTTATCAATAGATTCTGGTCTCAGCTTTTCTTCTAACCACAGAAGGATATGAATGTGAGGAAGTCCACGTTTCTGCCATTCCACAGTATACATATGACACTTCGTTTTGCCAAAAATGCAACCTTTTGTCAGAAGATTCATCATATGCTTAATTTTCACGTGAAAAATTCTTACTATTAAGTCATGTCTATCGTGAGATTTTTGGCCTTGAACTAAAAGCTCTTCAATTTCTTTCCATTTTGGATTGCAAGTGAACGTAATAAATAAGTCTGGACGTCCGAAATGACGTACATAAGTCATAGCATCTTGAGTTCGTTCATGCATGTATCGTGGCCCACCAGTAAAAGATGATGGCAGCACAACCATTTTACCTATTTCTGTTATCTGACCGTCGGTTTTCGTTAAAGCGTCTTTAAGGTGAACGTATTCTTCACTTTGTAAGTTTGTTTGAAAGTTACGAATCCAATTAAGTCGTTCGGTTTCAATTTTCGCATACATATCAACCAAAAATTGATTTAATAGAGTGCGAAATAAAAGTAAATGATTTTCTTCTCCATTACGCGCCATTATTCTATAACTGTAAAACTCAGAAGCTGACACGGTCTTATTTAGAGGACGCTTAGTTTTTTCATCACGCTTAGGAATATTAATGTAATAGCCATCTTCTCCACGACAGAACATCAGAGGATATTGTAAAGTATCATACGCGCGATGGATTTCACTGATTCGCTTTAACTTATCGTCTCTGCTGTTCAGGATGATATCTCTCTTTTCAAAATTTTGTCCAACGATGATAACTGCTACTTCTTTAGCCATTTGAGCATTGAAACGACCTCGATGTTCACCCGGAGGCTTTTTATCAGCATTAATTATAACCTGAAACTCTTTCTGATTCTTAGGAACTGATTCAATAGCAACCTTAAAATCTTTAACCCTCGCGGTTTTGAGAATGCCGTAAAAATGCCGTATATTTTCGGCATTCATGCACATGCCGTAAATTTACCGTAATAATTTGGTATTAATATGGTTATTTTGGCCAGTTTTTTTCCTGTAGTTATGCCATATACTTTCTGTACTTATGCTGTAGAGTTACCAGATTACTACAGTAATATTACTATAAAAATGCTGAACTTTTACTGAAAAAATGCTACGAAAAAACTATAACAATACCGAACTTTTACCAAAAAAATGCTATAAAAAAACTGTAAAAATGCCGAACTTTTACCAATAAAATGCTGTATAAAAACTATTATACGATAATGTTACAATAATGAAATCGTTGTTTTTGTGATAATAATACTGTCAGTATCCTGCAATTTTGCCAGATTTACGCTGATGAAATAGAAAATTGTAAAAAATATGGTTTTATTTTTTGTTCGCTTCTGCATTTAAAATCATCGAAAATGTGCAAAATGTAATATTTTTTATTTTATTTTATTGGTTCACACAATTCTTACTCAAACAAAAACATGTAAGTGAAAATAACTATCTGTGAAAATTGATGTTTTCAATTTTCTTAAGTTTGTTTGTATCCATGTGAATACAATTAGTAACATATATCAAGTAAGTGATTTGGCATAATGGCTACCAGATCAGACTTTGAACAAATAGGTCTCGGGATCGAGTCCACGAGTTAACTGGTGTTTTTATTTATTTTTTTTTTTTTCATGACAGTTATTGCATATAATTTTATAAGGTTATATATAATTATATAAAATTAGATATAACTACATAAAATTTTATACGATTATATATCAATTTTTTTCTGGGTAGAACGGTTAGATGCTGCAGAAATGCCGAAAATATACTATAAATATGCTGTATAATTACGGTTTTAATGCTGTGAAAATACCGTATTTTTTCTGATTTATTACCGTAAATATTCTGAATTTATTTCGTAAATTTTTGGCAATAATACGGCAAAAAAACTGACCAAAATAACTCGAGTAATACCATATTTATGCGATATTTATACCGTACAATTTCGGTATTTCCAAAACCGCGAGGGAATGTATTGATGGTGTTCATGAAGCAAATTTTGAAGTTGGTGAATTAACTCTGGCTTAATACCAGGACAGATCCCACAACGAATTTCTCTTTCACGATTATCATCACCAACAAAGTATATTTGGAGAAATGATGGTTGTTGATTATTTTCTACCATAAGGCTTCCTATCCTATGGTAGACTTGTCCCTGCACTTTAAATGTTGGCATAAAACTACCCTCCTTTACCTCTTTTGATCCAAAAGACGTCATTTGAAAGCACCCATTATACTTTCGAAGAGAAGAAAGAAAATGTTCTGAGATTGGGTGCTGATGAGTTAAAAGACTATGTAAAGGCTCTGGGTAGCGTTGAAGAGTAGGGAGCTGAACTTTACCACCACTACAGCACATTCCTTCAGCCTCATCCTTCCATTTCAAAGCACGACACCAAAAACAGGGTAATCGATGCCCAAGATTTACAATTTTATCATTTTGATAGTCAATACTCGGTTCATAACTAAGGCGAGATAAAGCTTTTAAAGTCCAAGACATTAATTTAATTTGTAATCGTTTCTCGTTGTACTTAGTTGTAGCTGCACGACTAACATGAGGGTTATTAGAAGCGTATTTTTTTGTCGCCTTTCTATGTACATCAGGATTACGATGAGTGTAATTTAAAGTGGCTTGTCGCAATTGTCTCTTTCTAATTGTATAGTTGACTCTTTTCCTCCTTTTTTTTCTCCCATTTGATTGAAGGGGATTCACATCATTAATAACTGATTCACTTGAACTTTGTAATTCAACGTTAGGAATTAATTGAGGTAGTAAAACTTCCGCTAATATATTTTCTTGAGTTTGAGGCACTAAAAATAATACATTTTCATCACTTTGTTTATCATAATTATCACTATTTAAATTTAAACACGATGAAGCAACGTTAGGAATTAATTTATACGATAAAAAACTCATTGACACATTTTCTTGATTTTTAGGCACCGAAAATGACACATTTTCTCCATTTTGTTTTACACTACCCCCACTTATATAGTTATTACCTGTAATTTTTGATGCAAGCACCGAAAGATAAACATCGTAGTGACCATTATTATCATGCCCCGTAAAACGTAACCTTTTTACACCTCGAATTGCTTCACCAACGGACGCTATAATGCAATCACCTTGATACACTTCAAACCGATATGGAAATATCTCTGCGGCTGCCATAATTTCACAAATAGATCCATATGTGTTTCGTTTAGACATTTCGGTAAAGTATAAACCTACTGAATCATAATTCTCGCCAGATGACATAACAGTATAAGATTTAAATCTATCCCAGTTGTTAATGACATGAGAAACAATAATATTTCTCATTTTATTAGCCATTAATACATTACCGTAAACCAGTAAAGATAAAGAAGAAAATAAACATGCTCCATCACCATTAATTTTTATAACATTAAAAGGAGTAAGTATTCCATCTATCAAAATATATTCTACATCCATTATGATGAATATATATTAAATAATTTTTTCAATTATACTTTAAATATTTATCGATAATAAAATACTATGTTTATTTCAAAATATACTTTAAAAAAAATTAAATTTACTGAACTGAGAATTAACAGAAGTTCGTAATTAAAAACTATTATCGCATTAAATGTAAAATTTAAATTTTCATGGAAATTGATAAAATCAGAATTAGTAAAGTAATAAAAAATTTTTTGATAAATTTAAATAAACACTTACCAACTGGAAACTTTAGAAAAAATGATAAAAAAATTTTCATGAAGACTTACTTGAATTAAAAACAATAAATAAAATATAATTGACATATACTCAATTGAAGTAACCATAATAAAGAATGGATATCTTAATTATTTAAATTAGCGTCGAATACGTATAAATACCAAAATTTTTTTAATTATTAAAATTTTTCTTTGTAAATATCGTGACAGCGATTTATTTTTGACATTTATTCATTTATTCTCTCAAGCATATCATGATATAATTCATTTATCTAAAGCCAACTTCAATATCATTATAGTTATAATTCATTTTCGATTACTAATAATTATTAGTAATCACAAATGAATTATTTACAATAAATTGCGTCAAATACCATTTTATGATTATTAATAATCTAAGATTCATTAACTTATAGAAAGTGTGTTTGAAATAAATAAAATTGAATAATTATTATTATTTGATATACTCTTTCCGATCTCTAATAGTTTTATTATCGTTTTATGTTCAAGTCTTCAATTCAATGTTAATCGCGTACTTCACACAACATTTTTAACATCCCGCTGAAAAATCGGGAAGTTATTAATTTTACTCCTTTTTTAGAAAATCGAGTTTTAAACGGATGTTGACGTTTTGAGGTCCTAGGAAGTCTCCCCGAATGTTTTCGCAGTGATGTCCGTATATCTTTATGTATGTATGTATGTATGTATGTATGTATGTATGTATGTATGTATGTATGTGTGTGTGTGTGTGTGTGTGTGTGTGTGTGTGTGTGTGTGTGTGGCCGTATGTAAACCTCTTATAACTTTTGAACGGCTCGACCGATTTGATTTCGGTTGGTGCCATCCGAAAGGGCTCGACCAAACTTAGATTTTAAATACAATTTATACCGATTCGAACCGGTATATTTTGAGAAATCTCAAAAATACTACAAAAAAAAAAATTTTTTAAATGTGGTTTTTATAGAATTACTTTTAAACGACTACTGATCAATTCCAAAAACTAATCAGCTCTCAACATCAAGAAACCACGTCGATCGCCGCTAGCCCGGTCACAATCGATTCATTCTTTTATGAGTTATCGTTGTCGAAAAAAAAAACAGAAAAAAATGTTTTTTCTGAATTATATCGAAATTCATACTTCGATCGATTAAAACTCAAAGACTCTTTATGAGGCCTGAAAAACTGCGTCGAATGCCACCAATCGCGTAAAAATCGGTTAACTCATTCAAAAGTATTTTGGTTTTAGAATTTAAGAAATAATGTTATATTAAACTTTTACCAGATTTTTGAGCTCGGAGTAAGTACAGTTTTGAGCGCTTAAATATAAAATTAACGGGAAGTTGCAGGGATGACCTTTAAGGCCAACCGTTTTTATATTTTTTTTTTTTATAATATTACTTTTTTAAACCATTTTAGAATCTTACAATTATGGGTTAATTTTGACCTATAACTTTCAGAAGAAAAATGATTAACTAGCCAATAGTTTAGACTGAATCGACCTAGTAGAAAATTTGAAATCAAAATATATTTGCCTAACATTATATAAAATAACACTGTAGATGATTTATAGAATATTAGTATTTAATATCTTTCTACTTTTATACTAATGATTCCTCTGAATTTAATTGACAACTGAATTTGTTATTACAATTTATTCATTTTGACAGTTATTATAACAACGGTTACCATGGTAACCACCTTGATAACCATAGTAACAGTAACCATGGCAACGGTAACTATGGCAACGGTAACCATGGCAACGGTAACCATGGCAACGGTTACCATGGCAACGTTGGGGGGAGGGGGTAGCATACGTGATGGTTATCGAAAAATCCATTTTGGCTAGGAATTGCGCAAAATCCCTTCTTATCTCTCATCTACAGTGAAAAAGGAGTACCTATGCCAAATTTTAAATGAATCGGTCAAATAGTTTCGGAGATCTGGTGATGAGTCAGTGGTATTTCGCTTATATGTATATAGATTCTTGTAAAAATAAGGAAAAAATAAATTCGGGCGTGTGCAGGATTTGAACCGTAGACCTTGCGGTCGAAAGTTTAACCCGCTACCCGTTGACCTAAGAGATTGACTCGAAAAGTAAGTTTCGTATGAAATTCAAGTAATAAAAATCTTATATGTGATAGATTCTTGGTCAGCAGAATTTTTTATCTAATTTGTTAACTATTGATTTATATTTATATGAAATTATATATCAGTTACATATAATTATAACTACGTTAGCTATATATAATTATAACTAAGTTACTTAAATTTAATTATAACTAAGATTTTGAATTTAATCCCATATATCAGGCTGGATCAGACAAGAACAGGCATGATCAGGCCTACTTTAAGTGGATTAATTTAATGTAGGATTTTTATGAAACTTCACCTGATTGTTCTATGATTGACTACAAATCATATGAGACTAATCTGAGTAACATTGACCACCCCAATTTTATGAAAAACGATTTCAAAATATTGTAATTTACGGGTGATTTTTTTTACTAAAATCGAAACCAAATGTAAGAACTTTCTTAAAATTTTATATATTATCAAAACTGAAGTTATCAACCACATAAAAAAAATGAAAATGATTGACCACGCCGTTTTTGAAATATAATTTATCAAAGCTCAAAACTTTTTAAAAATTTTAAAGACGTATCAAAACAGTAGTGTGATGTGGCAACAGCGCTTATATTATACAACAAGATAAGCGCACGAAAATAAAGTTTTGGGGCCGGCCCGCAGGGTCAACCGACGCCCAGATTTTTTGTTATGTAACTTATGTGTAAATAATTAAATTTTTCAAATAAAGTAAAAATTATATTATGACAATAAAATATTTTAAATTATTAAAAAATATGTTAATTAAATTATCTATTTTTAAGAAATTATAAAATACAGTTATCAAAATAACAATCTTTAATGATAGTCGTAAATTTTAATGTCTTTATTTTTGTTAATAAATGTTTTAATAGAAATTTTATATGAATTTAAATTTTCTTATTCCGATCCCTACCCGCGTATAATGTTAGAGTTACCTTTCGAGATCTACCTTACCTTCAGAGATATAAAAATTAAAAAAGTTGGTACCGCTGTATACTCTAGTATAAAGTTAATTTGGTATAATATACTGCTACCACTAAATCGCACGAGCATAAACCTCCACTTGCTACAACTTTCGATGCTACCAAGTATGTTGGAAACATACAATCGCTGACTCGAAATTGTTGTAAACTTAAATAAGGCTAGACAAAAATTCAACTGGCATTATAAGCAAACTGCTCGCAATTTATTTGACTCATTTTAAAAAAAGTATAAAATGCTAATGCATTAAATTATCGTTTTTTTAATAGATTAGTGACTATTTTTCATGATAGCAACAAATACACATGTAACATTTTATGTCCGACTTAATCACTGTATGCAAATACATAACATCAGTTCGATGTACAACTGTTCATAATTTGACATCTTTCTACATTACTAAGTCACCATCTTGTACTGCTACTATCAGCCGTCTGTATTTAAAGGAAACAACATTAAATGCAACTGACTAAATACACATATGTCTCAAACATCCACTAGAAATAAATACAGTCATTATTAACATCATTTGACTCTTAACTATACCGGAAATAATATTCAATCGAAATACTTTTCGACTCGAAAGAACTGGTTGTTAGGACAAAAAGATGACACCCTATCACCCAGCCAAGCTTACCAGAAACTTTTCCGTTAAGTTAGCCGTAAATTTTTCACTGCAACACTTGTAGAGCACTGTCTGGGGTTGCCATCTTTTTGCCCTAACAACAAGTTCTTTCGAGTCGAAAAGTATTTGAATTGAATATTATTCCCGGTATAGTTAAGAGTCAAATGATGTTAATAACCGATTGCATTGATTTCTAGTGGATGTTTGAGACATATGTGTATTTAGTCAGTTGCATTTAATGTTGTTTCCTTTAAATACAGACGGCTGATAGTAGCAGTACAAGATGGTGACTTAGTAATGTAGAAAGATGTCAAATTATGAACAGTTGTACATCGAACTGATGTTATGTATTTGCATACAGTGATTAAGTCGGACATAAAATATTACATGTGTATTTGTTGCTATCATGAAAAATAGTCACTAATCTATTAAAACAACGATAATTTAATGCATTAGTATTTTATACTTTTTATAAAATGAGTCAAATTAATTGAGAGCAGTTTGCTTATAATGCCAGTTGAATTTTTGTCTAGCCTTATTTAAGTTTACAATAATTTCGAGTCAGCGATTGTATGTTGCCAACATACTTAGTAGCATCGAAAGTTGTAGACCTCCATGAACTTGGCACCGAAAATTGATTTTTTTTAATTTTGATATAAACAAATCGTTTGTTCGTTATTTGAGCAGTGTGACAACTTTACTCAGGATTTCTTTACTCGAGAGCCATCTGTACTCAAAAGCAGTTCTTGAACCACCAGTTTTGTTTTAAAACTGTATACTCAATTCTCTTTTTATTCAAGAACGACCCTGATAACATGAGTTGATCGAGAAAAAGTTGGTCATTCATTAGTTTCCGACCAACTTGACGATAAGTTATCGACAACTTCAGCTTTTGCAACTTTTGGCTACAAGTTACCGCCAACTTTCTCAGAAAGTTGGCGGCAGTATGGAGCCGCAACTGGAATGCAAGTTTCTGAGGAAATTGAAAGTAAACTTACCGTCAACTTATGATCACCAACTTTTGCAAGCAACTTTTGCCACCAACTTTCTCAGAAAGTGATCGTCAACTTTTTGGATTTACAACTTTTGCCACCAACTTTCTCAGAAAATGTCCATCAACTATTGGAGGTACCAACTGTTGGCGATCAACTTGGTTCCAGTTGCGGCTGCAAGTTTCTCGTCAGTTTCTCGCCAACTTGGCTATCAGGGCGACTTTACTCAATGGCTCAGCCAATAAGAAAGCAGGCCTCGGTAATATAGAAGTATGTAGGTTGGTAATTATCATATGGCGCTGAGTGAAGATTCTAAAATAATCTCAGTTTTTAATTAAGATAATCAGATATAATTCAAATATTATATAAAAAATAATTTATAAACAACGTTTATGCAATAAAAATACTAAATGTACGGATGTTTTAATAGTTCTAAAATTATTATAAGTTTATGATTATGAATTGAAGTATATATTCATGTCTTTAATTGAAAAAATTTGTTTAAAAAACATAAAATTTCTATACATTAAATTTTGAAATTTACAGGTAAGTTGTTTTAACAGCCAATTTAATAACTAAAAATAAAACTGCAAGGAATTAATGGTTGTTAAAATTTATTATTAAATAAAAATAAATATCAAATGGAATACAAAACAACACATAATTGACAGATTCTTAAGGATCCTGCAAAATGAGGTTTAGATGTTCAATATTGCCAATATTTGGTAGCTGTTCACCTGCAAAAAAAAAAAAAATAATTTCTATTAAAAATCTGAAAAGGTTCAAATATTTATAATTTTAAAACTGTCTACACGGAAAGAAAATTATGGGAATCATTCCCATAATAGTATGGGAACGATTCCCATAATGATATAGGAATCGTTCTCATACTATTGTGGAAACCATTCCTATAATTAATGGGAATGGATTCTATAATTATAGGAACTGCTCCTATAATTTATGGTCGTAATTCCTATGATGGTAAGGAAAAAAATTCAGAAAATAATGGGAACTGTTTCCATAATTTTCTTTCCGTGTACCAACTTTCATTTATATAATGTTAAGGTAGTTCACTCGCGACATTCGTAGTCAAAAGTATATAACATAATCGCAACTACAATAAATTAGAGATACTCAATGCCAGAATATTTTATTTTTGTGAGAGACTGTATCCAATACATTTCAGTTTTAAATATACAGATGCACACTAATACAATCACACTGATGAGTATAATAAATGTAGCAACGCTGCAAATATTTATATTGAATAGTCTATAGATTAAACGTATAGGTAGCAATCTTTATATCGTGTGAGTTTAATATATATGTAGTTTGTTATTATTGACAATTACAAAATTTGGATAGAATTAATTTTTGTGCATATTTTCATAATTTTTTTTTAAACTTGCAAGAAAATCGCAGTTAAAATGACAAAAATTGTTCGATGTGTGCTACTTTCAATATCATCATTTTTTAAAATTCTAAAACTATTAGAAAAGCTCGGCTGACCAATTTCAAAACACAGTAACTGACAAAAATAAAATTTTTGAAATATGTATAGAATCATGTTCACAAAACTCCATTGGAACTAAAAATACTAAAAAATCGATTTTGAAAAATTTGTCACTTACTGTGTTTTGGAATTAGACAGCCGAGTTATCATTAATATAAGTTAATATCAAAAAATAATTTTTTTCTTTGTTCGAAAAATTTTTTGACCTTCAATCCTTTTATGCCCAAAAATTAACCTAACTAAGTGACATTTGAATTTCCGCGGGTTAAGTATGACGTCTGCAACGTTGCCGAGTTGTGATTGCTGTACCCCACCACATGTCAAGTATTTTAAAATTATTTATATTTTAAAAATCAATATTTTTTAAACAAATCGGTCAAGAAATTCAGAGTTTTTTTCAAAAAATTTCTAATTTTTTCATTTAACAGTGGATAAATTTTTAAAAAAAATGGTAAGAACCGTTTCCAAGATATTCAGGAAACTACATGTTTTTCTTATACTTGGTAGATCTCCGGCATGTTAATTATGCACTTTTTGATTGTTAATATCTGGTCTTACAATCATTGACAAAATTTCGTTTTTTTTTTTTCATTAAATATTAGACATTTTTTGTTAATCTCACGTTTTAATTTCATCGCATTCCGAAGAAAAGTCATTTTACAAGTGAACTACTTTAAGTAAATTAACAAAAACATAGTTTTTGACTCACGTTGATTATCATTTAGTATTAAAAATATTGAATCATGAAGATTCCAATTCACTGCAGCGTGTAGAAATTCTTATAACGTATACCTGTATAAAAAACATTTTTAGTTTAATTTCTAAGATACACAAATTATAAAATTTACATATGATAGAGTAGAGTATATTTTCATTTTTAGTTCATATTAATTTTTTTTCGTATGTAAATATGTTATTATTTTCTAATATGACATTAATTCCAACAATCTATTTTTAAGAACGCAGCTTGAACGGTACAGTACGGTTCGAGTGATCTTAAAAATAAAATTTTTGTAATATTTCTTTTTTTTTTTTTTTCGATAATTTTTAATTTATTCTATAGATTGATCCAAAAATCTAATCAACACTGAAACTCTATAAGCCGCGTCAAGGTGGCCGCAACGATTGAAATCGGGTCGTTTTTTCAAAAGAAACTATTGTCGGAAAAATTTTAATGAAGTGTGTGCGTGTGTTTTTTCTTTTAATACAATCGAAATCGTTTCACTGATTAAGTCGCAAATTTTTTAAGTGTAAGAAGTTGGAAAACTGCCCCAGCTGCCTCTTTAAACACTATAATCAATTGATTTGTTCAAGAGATATCGGCAATAAAAAGCCTTTGATTTCGAAAAATAACGTTTACCATTTTTTCTACAACGATATTTCTCGAACGAATTCACCGATTGAGACGGTTGAGGTGGCAATCGACGCGTTTTATTAAGTTCTAGAGCTAATCAAATTTTTAAATTGATTTATCAAGACGTTTTTGAGAAATTTCAAAATAAACTAAAAAAAAAACGATTTTTTTTTAATTCTTTCGTTAACGGTTTCTCTTGAACGAATGAACCGATTTTGATGGTTGAGGTGGCATTCGACGCGGCTTACAAAGTTTTAGAGCGGAATAGATTTTGAAGTCAATTCATCGAGCAAATTAAAAGTTATTCAAAAAAAACATTTTTGAAAAAATTTTATTTTTGAAATATCTCGAAACGTACCCTACCGATTGAACTCAAATTTTCAGTGCTTATAATATTTAACAAGCCGCGTCGAATGACACCCTGACGATTAAAATCAGTTTATCCGTTCAAAAGTTAAAGAATATTTACATACGTACGTACGTACATACATACATACACTCGGACATCATCTTGAATCTAGTCAGAATAGTTTCCTAGAACTTCAAAATGTCGACATCTGTTGGAATTCCATTTTTCGCGAATCGGGGTGAAAACAATAACTTCCCAAAATTTTTGATAATTACTGATTTTCTTAGCGGGAAGTTAAAAATATATTCTGATACAGTTGTACTACAAAACATGGCTTAAAGACCCTGATTAAAAGAAATGGTTCGAAACGATTTGCAATGTTGAATGCCCAGAAGAAGGATGATTCAAAAGTATTAAAAGTATTCAAAAGCATTAAAAAGTATTAAAATTTTCTTGTTCTAATCGCTTTAAATCGTTTCTTTTAATAAGAGGAAACAATTTTCTAGTTCATGATAATCATAATCATTTTTACGTATCAATAAAGTCATATGAACAATTACAATCATATATATATATATATATATATATATATATATATATATATATATATAGATTTACACAAATATAAGAACTATAACTCCTACTATCGTTATAAATAAAGGGGCAGTTTTTCGGTACAAGTTTATTTTTATCCGGGTTTAAATTAATATTGCCGGTGGTTTCATGACAGCTAATCCCTAACAATTGATTCTACCGATCCAAGATAATATATTCTTATAGTTGTTTTTATATCTTAAACTAATAATAATGAGAATATTCTATTATTTTCACAATAATAATCAAAAGATTTATCAACTAAAATGAACTGTCGATGGGATCAGATGCCGGTAGGATCAATTTGTAAAGATTACTTGGTGTGGTATAAAATTGATGGGATGTTGACGGCACACCATCGCTGGTATATCTATATATTATTAATGTATTTAGAACTTAATTTAAGCCCGGATAAAAATAAATGTGGTTTGAAAAACTGGCCCTAAAAAATTCATGGTTTTATGAATATTAGATAGAATATTTTTTCATGTTCGAAAAGAATTTAATATTCTTAGTTGACATGGAAATACTTACTTTTAGGTTATGTAAATATTAAGTCTCGAATTAAAAAATAGTTAATCAAGAAAATCGATAAAAGGAACGATTGACACAATAATATTAAATATTCACTGGTTAGAATTGTTTAATCCTTCAACCCCACAAAACATGGAATTATTTCTAATGTTGATCCTTATGTCTGTTTGTAACTATAACTCATTAATATATGTAAAGTTCTGAAGATAAATAATTCTATTCATTTTTTCGCCAGGAGAACTACATATTAAACTTTTACCTTGAGAAATTAATGAATAGTTCGACAAAATAAAATACAATACAACAAAACATTTTGATAAATCTATAGGAATATAATATATTGATTAAAGAGTTAAATTTCTAATAATAAGGTTCCAATGTAATCTTTTTATTAAAATACAAGTAACGAATCGAAAATATTTTTCTATAGAATCACAAAAACCGATAACAACATAATCGATAAACCAAATCAAAATTGAAAATCCGATGATAATTATGGTAATTGCTATATTAATAAACGGATTAAAAATTGACATAATTATTTTTACATAAGCATTGACAAATTAGTACAGCAACTATTACATTTTTTAATTATTTCAAAATGATTTTATGTCTATAATGACATTTGAATAGAAGTTTAAAATAATCTGTACTGTGTACACAGATACTTCTGTACACTCAAAAATTGTTTTAATTACCGAATAAGCATTTTTGAGTATACAAGATTGTATTTGTCATGAACTATCTTTATCAGATATAATTTTATAAAAACATCATTTATAGTGATACCATAACCTACATTAATCACACCTTAAGATTATTATTATCCAAATAATCAAGGTGCTCAAACAAAAATTTGCTATTATTTTACCGTAAAATGTCTGTCGTAAATTGGAAGTAAACGAATTCAAGTTTGAGCTGTCGAGCTGACTATTCCTTGAAATTGATAGCAAATAAACGTCAACTTTGTTCAGTTTTCTAACTACACATGAGCATAACACACGGTGTAAATTAACAGAAAGTTAACTGAAAATTTTGATCTTCAACTCTTGCTAGCAATTTGCTGCCCAATTTTAACCGCATTTTGGTCAAGATGAATCTTTAAATTGACATTAATATGCAATAAACATGGTTACCAGGTTTTTGCTAACAATCCTTATTTAGCCTCTCATTATTAACTATTTCAATTTATTTTAGGACGAGACTATTCGCACCCAGGCGTGTATGCAGCGTATAAAATTTTGGGAAGTTATTGTTTTCGCCCCGATTCGCGAAAATTGGAATTCCAACAGATGTCGACATTTTGAGGTTCTAGGAAACTATTCTGACTAGATTCAAGATGATGTCCGAGTGTATGTATGTATGTACGTATGTAAATATTCTTTAACTTTTGAACGGATAAACTGATTTTAATCGTCAGGGTGTCATTCGACGCGGCTTGTTAAATATTATAAGCACTGAAAATTTGAGTTCAATCGGTAGGGTACGTTTCGAGATATTTCAAAAATAAAATTTTTTCAAAAATGTTTTTTTTGAATAACTTTTAATTTGCTCGATGAATTGACTTCAAAATCTATTCCGCTCTAAAACTTTGTAAGCCGCGTCGAATGCCACCTCAACCATCGAAATCGGTTCATTCGTTCAAGAGAAACCGTTAACGAAAGAATTAAAAAAAAATCGTTTTTTTTTTAGTTTATTTTGAAATTTCTCAAAAACGTCTTGATAAATCAATTTAAAAATTTGATTAGCTCTAGAACTTAATAAAACGCGTCGATTGCCACCTCAACCGTCTCAATCGGTGAATTTGTTCGAGAGATATCGTTGTAGAAAAAATGATAAACGTTATTTTTCGAAATCAAAGGCATACAAAAGTATTTTCGAGCTCGAAGAGCTCAAAAATGTATTCTCAACAATGATTTCGAACTCAAGAAGCTTGAAAGCAGCGGGAAGTTTTGGGGCTGACTCGCAGGATCAACTGACAACAATTTTTTTTATTTATTACAGTGCTTCCGTCTAAACTTATGATTCTAAACTTATCTATGTGGTCTCATGATACTTATCGATGTTCAAGTCAAATTAAAATATATTTTGATTTCACAATACTGTGAATTGTGATACTTGAGTAATAAATAAATATCCATAAAAATCAATATTCGTTTTATTTACTCAAAAATGAACCTATTAAGGAAAAAAAATAAAATTATACAAAGAATAAATTATATAAGGCTATAAAAATTATAACAAAAAAAAAAAATCGTTTTTTGAGATATCTAATTTTTACAGTAGATATCAAAACTAAAAATAATCTAATTTGTACAAATGAATGGAAAATTTGCTGCAAAATTCAACATATATAAATATGCACGCACAGGAAATCTTCACATACACAACCAAAAATTTGCAGACATAAAATTTTCACAAGTAAATACAATATATATGCACTCACGTTGAATGTAGAGACGTACGCTGAAGAGCATGATAAATTAGACTTTCACTTATATTTTCCATTAATTAATAACTATATAACGTTCTCTACTATTTCACGCGTCCCACGTCGGAGTGTGGTTGGCGCTCAATAGCCGTTATGTCTCTCCGTTGGTCGAAAACTGAAAAATAAAATAAACCCAGAACCAAATGTCCCACCTGGAGATATCCTGAATCTCCCTGGACTGGCTGCTCGGCTCAGGCTGGGTTAGAAAACCTAGTTGGGCGCCAGTTCGTGTGCCCCACGAACAAAATTAACTCGAAAATAACACAACGGAGAAAGTGAAAATGAAAAATAAAATAAATAACAGGATAGCGATTTCAGATTTTAGGAATTAGGATAGCAAGAAAGATAGCAGTCATTAAAATAATAAAATTAAATAAATACCGGGTTGATGACCATTCGCTTTAATTATCCATTAATTAATTAAAATAATCAGTCAATATATAACGCATACTCAGATAAATAATGTTCAAAAAAAAATAATAATAAATCACTTACAAAAGAAAACAATAATAATAGTATGCGCATATAAATTATACTTCAGATAATAACAATACTGCGTAAGCACTCAATGCGTTGAACAAAACAAAATATATATATCTGTGAATAGTTAATAATTCACTCGCACATGAACATAACAAAAATAATTAAATACTTTCTGGTAACAATTTCCCAGTAAATTCCAATGGTGAATTTACGGTATTTCCAAAATAATTTTGTTTCGAACGCAAATAATAAAATAATTATTTAATGAATCAACTCAAAAACAACTATACTGATGATTCAAATTAATAATAATTAATAACTCAACTTGATAATGCTCAATACGCAAAATTAATAATAATTCACAATCAAGATCAAGTTAACTAATAATTAATACCTCAAATTAATAATAATTAATACGCAAATTAATAATACTTCTTAAACAATATTCAAATAAATAATAATTAATAATTCAATTTAGGAATGATCAATACGCTAAATAATAATTATTTTTTAAGCAGTATTCCGCTGAATAATGATTAATAATTCAAATCAAATCAATGATAATTTATAAATAATACTCAGATACTAATAATTTATAACTCAAATTATTAGTAATGGATACGCAAATTACTAATAGTTCTTAACTCAGATTAGTAATATTTCATAAATTTTATCAATAATCATTCATAAATAATAACCAAAATACTAAAAATTCATAACTCAAAATATTAATACTCAGCGCTGTGTAATGTATACATATATACATATATCAGAATATCGAGGCCCAGTCGCATATGATTGTCACCACGTGACATAAAATAATAATAATAGCAAAATATTTTACCTTCAACTAAATATTCGCTGTTCAGATATTAATAAATATTTGCGAGTACAATTTAATCATCCACTGGGCTCGATTATTACTCAGTTCGTTATATACTTGTACCAATCTACCGATAACTAATTTCCATCTACGTGTTATCCGCACGCTTGCAAATGGCCACCAACGCGGGAAAGCAAAGTTACACGCCAATGAGTTTACCAAAGGTACTTACAGTCGTCGTTGTAGTATAGACGGCGAACAGGCTCCATCGTCAGTTTTTCCCAATATCCAATGGGTTTCAATAGATTAAATATCGCTCTTCGATATTAATTAATTCAAACTCGATTTAAGTAGCAATGGTTATATATATATCAATACAATATCACTTAAACAAAATTTATTACGCAGCAGCACACCTTGCCCGTACAAATGTTTATCCACGTCTGACCATGGCAGCACGTGAGTTTCATGCCGGCACCTCGACCGGCCATATTTTATCTCTCCATCTCAGTTTAACCCATCGGAGTAATACCTCTGTCGCATATTACTTCCGAATACTACCAACGATAACGTACCCGATGTCAATTGTGTAACCTTGCCAATTCCCGACGTCAAATGCCCAATTACTTCCTATAATACTAATTAACAGTAATTTAAATTGCTAAACCAATTAATAATATGTGCCTAATAATTATAAATGTCATTTATAATATAATAAATTTGTGGCTGACAACTGTTGCGTCGCCGCGCATGCGCCGACCAGCCACAATAAATACAAGTATATAAATAAAATGAATAATTATCTCCCAGCCTCATAAATTATACTTGTAAGCTTAACTTAATCAGTAATTTTTGCTGATTTCAGTGCAGTTTTCACCTAATAAATTAATAAAGTACAATCAATACAATAATAAAAGTAAAATCTTATACATAAACAAAATAATCATAAAATTAATGAGTGTAGAGACGTGTGAGCAGCGTGTGCTGCCATCTGTTTGTTACGTCCCAGCCTGCTCGTCAGATGTCTCTGACTATTTTTAAATACTAATTATTAAGAGACCGATCTGAGACCTAACTAATTAATTAAGATGTATATTGATAATTTAGCAAGTTGCATAATTAATAAGTCACTCTATATTATAGGATATAATATAATATATTAATATAACATAACATAATAATATAAAATAATAGAACATAAAATAATATAATTATTTAGAATATTTGAAACATATTGATAAAGTTATTTTTCTCTTAATATTTGTTATGTATAAATAAACGCTGACGCCTCGAGTAAATCCTCGAGACGTGCAGCTGCACAAACATCTATTCTGTTCTAAGATAACTTTTGTTCATAGATAAGTGACTCATTTGTTAATAATAAAAACGGAGAAAGCGTGAGAACGAAGAATGGATCATTCGAGAATATTGCTTATCACGATCCACCCCTCTATATCGAACGATGCGCGGGCCTGATGCCCAAGCGCCTCGTATTGATAAGAGACTTACTCTAGTTTTTCTCGATCAAGAGAATTCAGTCTGAAATATAGAATCATAGAGAGCAGTCAGGCTCAATATTAAATACTCAACTTCTTTCTCACCCTTTCGAAGTTATTGTTAGACGAACTTTAACAATTTATAAATTGATTCAATTGTATATTTCCACATTATTGAAATTATTCTTTTACAATTGAATAAATCGGATTGAGATATAAAATAATAACCAGTTTATTTCAACCACCGAATGGTGGCTGTTCAACCCCTACTAAATAATTATTTATAATTATATGTAAGTTCTCATTACGTCCAATTCAAATCGACCGCTCAACCACGCCAGCGCCAAAACATCAACCAGGACGTAACAACTTATTATATAATTAAAATTGGTGGCAGCGACGGATTCGAACAGCCCCCGAATACACTGGTAAAATCTCAAAAATCCGAAAATTTTTTTTTTACAAAAATTAACATCAAGTTCTCAAAGTGAAATTGAGCAACACAAAAAAAAATATATTACAAATTTTTTTTTTGTCGACATCGGAAATTTTTTTTTTTCCTAAATAAAAAAAAAAAAAAAAGAAGTAAAATTGTGAAACAGAAGTGAAAAGTTAAGTGAGAATTGAAGTGAGTGAAATAAATGATAATAAAAATCTAAATAATTGAAATTAAAAAAAATTCAAAAATAATTAAGATAAAATAACAAAATTTTTTTTTCTCGTCGAACATTTAAATTGAAAATTGAATTTTTATTATTCAAGATCTGAAATTAAATTTTTTTTTTCTGCTCTCAAATAAATTAATAAACAAAAAAAAAGTATATAAATTTATAAAAATCATATACATCAAGAAAAAAAATAAAATTTTGTGAATTAACAATAAAATTCATAATAAAATTCAAGTGAGTGAAGATAATGAAGAATTAAAATTTAAAATAAAATAAAACTACCAATATCATTCACGACACCCGACGGACGCAGCTCAACATCAACTACAGCTGAGAAATCTACAGTTATCGCACATTCTGCTCAACGTGTTTCCATCAACCTTCCGACGGCAACGAAGATCTCCATATCAACTACAATTACCGATTCATCTGAAATTCAAACCTGTAAACAACTAAGTAGTAAGTCAATTATATTGTTATCTATATAAACAATAATGAGTCTTGAACAAATGGAAGTTTCCCTTACGGAAACCCAAAATGAAGTACTAGCGTTAAAAGCTCAAATCGAACAATTACTAGCAGAAAAACTTGAAATGAAAAATAAATTTGAAGAAAATTGTCAAGCAGCTATTGCTCAACAATTAAAAACACATTTTGAAAGAAATCCACCCGTGGGTACTTCACACCAATTACCTCCCAATCTTAATTTAACGAATAATTTAAGTGCAAATAACAAATTCGATTACAAAGAATTTTTCAAAACTATACCAGACTTTGACGGTATAAGTTATCCAGTAGAATCATTCATACAGGCATGCAAAGACGCGAAAGAATATCTAAGAGAAATAAACGAGGACGCGCTCGTTAGAATATTAAAATCCAAATGTAAAGGCGAACCTTTAATTAGAGTAAGCGGGTCAAACGTAAAAACAATAGACGAATTTATTGCATTTTTAAATTTAAATTTTAGATTAAGCAAACAAGTTTCAGTTTGGTTAAAAGAATTCAATGACTTGGAGCAAAAATCGAGTGAACGCGTAATGGACTTTTACCATAGAGTGAATAAACATTTACAGGACACTTGCTCAGAAATCGCGGATACAGGCGGTAATAGTAAAGATGAAAAAATAGTTTTGGCTAAAGAAACTGCGGTACAAGCATTTATTTCGGGTTTAGAACCAAGACTTGCTTTATTTTTACACAATGACGAATTTGCGGATCTTGCTACAGCCGCTACCGCAGCAATTAAAGCGGAACAAAAATTACAGCAAATGAAAAATATAAATAAACTTTTCAAGCCATTCGATAATAATTCAAATAAAAATTGTTTCGCAATCCAAGACCCAAACCCACACAACACAATTAACCCAAATAATCACCACATTCGAAATTTGAATCCTTATCAGCAATTTAATAAAAATTATAACAGAAACAGTCGTGAAAAATCGGAACAGGCTAACAATCAAAATCGAAACAACCCAAATAAGTTTTGTAATTTTTGCAAAAGAAACAATCATAATATTGAGGAATGTAGAATTTTAATTCAAAGAAAGAATATTGAATCTAATCAAAGTATGAACAAAAATATTCTTCAATGTGATTACTGTAAAATGAACGGTCATTCAGTAAACAATTGTCGTAAGAAAATTTATAATGAAGGAAAACGCGACGGTTTAAATGCAAAACCGAGTACAGGTACGGGAAACGACCAAGCGTTCCCTCGAGTCGGCGCTCCGATGGGAAACGTAGCAATTCAGCGCCAAAATTTAAACAAAAACTAAGAATACCGACAGAAACTTATTCCGTGGGTGCCATGTCAATTGATTATAAACCTACGTCAATTATGTTCAGATCCAAAGATATAATATCTAGCTATGGGAAAATTTTAGTAGACACCGGATGTAATTTAAATTTAATAAAATACGGGGAAGTAAAATATAAAAAATTAATCGACGAATCATATTGTTACAAATTAAACGGTGTCTCCGAGGCTATCACTTTGGGTAGAATAAAAATACAAATTTTTAATAAGGACACTTATTTTCATATAATACCGGACGAATTTCCTTTAGATTATACGGGCATACTTGGCATGGAATTTTTACGAGAACACGGCGGAATAATAAATTTAGTAGACAATACGGTAACATTTCAACATTTAAATAATCTACGAATATCATTAACAGAAGGAGAATATTTCGTTTTAAAAGCTCGAACGAAAACGGCAATGTTTGTTCGAGTAGATAGTAAACTTAAAGAGGGTTATACACCTCGTATCGAATTTGAAAACGGTATTTACGCGGGCGAAGCTTTAGTGAGTAATAATAACAGAATTGCTTATTTGTACGCAATAAATACTCTTGACAAAGATGTAAAAGTAAAAGTACCCGTAATTCCTCTGTACCCATTCGGGACAAGCGAAGACGAGGATACTACTTTGACGCATGACGACACAGACAATTACGATAAAAGTACCACGGCCGGGGAAAATCGTGTCAACAAAGTGTTAAAACTCTTGCGTTTAAAACATCTGAATGAGGAAGAGCGTAAAGCAATAGTTTCTCTAGTAGAGAAATACGCTGACCTATTCCACATTCCAGGAGAACCACTGCGCGCTACAGACACTGCGACTCATACTATACCCACTACCGATGACGTTCCCGTAAATACTCGACAATACAGACACCCTCCAGCACAGAAAGACGAAATAGAAAAACAGATAACAGAACTAATGTTAATGGATATTATTGAACCTTCGACCTCACCATATAATTCCCCTTTATGGATCGTACCCAAAAAGGCTGATTCTAAAGGCAATAAAAGATGGCGTTTAGTTATAGATTATCGTAAATTAAATGATAAGACTGTTAAAGATGCATATCCACTACCGTTGATAAATGATATTCTTGATCAATTAGGTGGCGCGATTTATTTTTCAGTATTTGATTTAAAATCGGGTTTTCATCAATTAAAAGTAGATCCTAAAGATAAGCACAAAACAGCATTTACAACTCCTCATGGTCATTATCAATTTAATAGAATGCCATTTGGACTTAAAAATGCTCCAGCAACGTTCCAAAGGTTAATGGATTTAGTTTTACGCGGGTTACAAGGAGCAGATCTCTTTGTTTACTTAGACGATATAGTCATTTACGCACGTTCTCTAGAAGAACATAACACTAAATTCGAAAAATTAGCCGAACGTTTGCGAAGTGCGAATTTAACTCTACAAGCCGATAAATGTGAATTCCTAAAAAAAGAAGTAATTTATTTAGGCCATCTTATATCTGCCGACGGTGTCAAGCCTGATCCCGATAAAATTAAAGCGATCAAATGTTTCAAAACACCTGAAAACACAACACAAGTGAGAGAATTTCTTGGACTTGCTGGTTACTATCGGCGATTTATCAAGGATTTCGCAAAAATCTCTAAGTGCCTATCCGATCTTACAAGCAAAAACGCAAGATTTTCATGGGCGTCTGAACATCAGATAGCTTTTGAAACCTTGCGCGATAAACTATGTACAGCTCCGATATTGCAGTATCCAGATTTTTCGAAACCATTTATTTTAACGACCGATGCTTCGGGCTATGCAGTTGGAGCAATTCTCTCACAAGGCAAAATTGGCGAAGACACAATTGTTGCAGCAGCTTCTCGTGTGCTCAATAAACACGAAAAAAATTATTCGACCACCGAAAAAGAAATGGTCGCAGCCTTATTTGGTATGAAAACATTTAGACCGCATCTCTATGGCAGAGAGTTTACTCTTGTCACCGATCACAGACCGCTGGTGTGGGTAAATAATATGAATGACCCAACATCGCGTGTAATGAGATGGAGAGAACGGCTTAAAGAGTTCGAATATACCGTGTTATATAAGGCGGGAAAAATAAACACAAACGCGGACGCTTTATCGCGTAACCCAATAATTGAAAACCGCGAAGTTTATCCAATTAAAATTAAATGGCGGCCTGGAAAACCCGGAATCGCTAGGTTGAGGACTTCAGATCCTTCAGACGATGGTAAAGTCTTTAAAAAGAAACCTAAATACAAAACTAATTCAGAGTCAATTAGCTCGAATAACGATAAAAATAAATTACCTACAAATTTTAACAAAAATAATAATTCAAGTTCAGAGGAAATTACTCCAAGTAAGAAAATAATTCGCGATAAAAATAAAATTGCGACTAACTCAGTCGACGGAGTTAGAAAAATAAATTTAAAAATTCAAAATCTTGAGCAAAATACTCAAGCGGTCGGTCTAGAAGATTCGGTCGAAAAACGTCAAATTCTTGAGCCAAAAACTCAAGCGGTTGGGCCAGTCAGTAACAATACTATGGACCCAGTCGTCAAATCTGCTAGCGACGGCAATAGGATTAGCTACCCTAGCGACCGGCGATTAGTTAAAAATAATAAAAACAGATATATCGGTAAAAATAAAAATTTTAAAATGAAAAGATCTGACGTCAGACGATATAATCCATATAAAAAATTTTCGAGCACTGAATCACTAAGCGAAGATGATTTAAGTAAAAATAAAAATGATAAAATATTCACAAACTTGGAAACAAATAATCCTCAAGAACTAAATTCAAATTCAATCAATAAAAACTTCAATTCTAAAAATCAAAATGAAAATAATAAAAATAAATTAAATTCTAACGAAAATTCAAATCGCATACGTAATTCTAAAGAGAATGCAAAATTAAATAAAAATTCTAAATGCAAAGTCTTGTCAAATCCAGAACCAGATAAATCAATAACTCTTCCTGATTATTCTGACGGATCGTCGTCATCAGGAGACATGTATGATGCTGTAACTCTGAGAAAAAAACTCATTAAAGACAACCCTTCGTATTTAAGTGACGAATCTGATATGACAGATTTCGGTTTGTCTTATATTTCTAATAATTCTATAAACTCTCCAAAACATAAAAATTCACGTAATTTAACACCAAAACCTCAATCCCCAAATCCGCAAGTTGAAAGTGGTAAAACCACGAAAACTCCATTGTCATTACCACCCAACGTACAAACACAAGCTACATCTACACACTCAAATCCAAAAATACAGACAGATAAGAAAAATGTAAAAATTAATAAAAATAAATTTAATCCTTCTCAAATCAAAAGGACAACTAAAATGGCAGAGTTTACACCCTCTCCTACAATACGTTCACGTAGAAAAATAAATAAACAAAGTAAGAAAATTGAAAAAATAATTATTCCAGAAACTTCTGATGACGAATCAAACACTGACGAGACAGAAATGACTTATTCAAAAATATATTCAGAAAATTCAAACGACATTAGTACTGAATCACCTATCGAAACAATCCCTATCACTCCAAGAACTCCTATCACACCCAAATCCGTAAATAAAAAAGACATGGGAGGTGCAATTCCTTGGTCTTCTGACGAAGGAGGCGATTATCCAAAAATTATGGACGTCTCTGCGGTAATTCATAATGAACCAGAAAACAACATAAACATGTCAACTAACGACATAGGAGAAAATTCTTTTGTAATTGAACCCATGACAGTAGAATCACCCAACGAAACAAAAACCATAAAAACTAACACAATAACACAGGAAAAAATAGCCAATAAAAATACAGAAAAGACAAAAACAAACACTACAAAAATAAACCCAAATTTAACAGACGCAGACAAGAACAGACCTCACGGTACTGATGCAGAACAAACACATACTAATAAAATTACACCAGAACTACGTAGATCGACTAGAAAACGTAAACTCAAAACATGTTCACGCTGTACAGACTACGACGAACATACACATACACAAAAACAGATTCCGAATAAAATACAACATCTTGCGAAAAATTTTAAAAATAAAACAAAAAAGCCAAATAATAAAAATTCACAACCCAAATTACCAGACATAATGGTTACTCTAAAAGCAATTAAACGTCAACAAAATTTAAATAATAAACGAACTAATGATAGATTGTCAATAATAAACGAAAATACAAGCCCAGAAAATTCACAACAAACTACATCACGTAGAGAATCACAAAACCCTACACTAAATTCACCTGCTGATCGAAATTCAAAATCGCCTGAACGAATAAATTCATTCAACGACCTGAACTTCGATCAACAGATAAATTCAGCTGACGACGAAAATTTCGAACAGATAGAACAAATAAATTCATTTAATGACCAAAATTTTGACCAAATCGAACAGATAAACTCATCTGATAATGAAATAGACATACGACAAAATTCGACACAAT
This sequence comes from Microplitis demolitor, assembly GCF_026212275.2. NCBI lineage: Eukaryota > Metazoa > Arthropoda > Insecta > Hymenoptera > Braconidae > Microplitis > Microplitis demolitor. The sequence continues at coordinate 16,224,442 of NC_068549.1, read as the reverse complement.
TAAATTCGGACAGAAATCAAAACAAATCAAACGACAATGCGATCATAATAGCAAACGACAATTTATCTAACGAGGAAATAGACTCTGACGGTAATATATCTATAATTTCAAATACTTCAAACGACTACAGTAACGAGAACGTACACGAAACAAGAGATAACTTAGAAATGCAGAAAAATTGTTATTTATGTTTCATTAACGCTGATGGTACCGTACCAAGCGAAATCGGGAAACAGTTTTTAGTGTCAGGATATTTAAAATTGAGCCCTTTAACTAATTATAAAACAGGTCAAGTAATCAAAATGGGAACATCTAAAAAGAAAGTACTCGCGTTGGTAACTCAAAGTGATAGTCGAGATACACCAACTGAAAAAGATTATTGTAAAGCTTTCAAAAATTTAAAGTTATATATGGAAAAATCAAAAATAAAATCAGTTAGTATTTCTCAAGGTAGAAGCAATTTATCAAAAACAGTTTGGACGAAAATTAAAAATATTATTGCTAAAATTTTCAAAGGTAGCGATTTAAAAATAATTATTTGCAAAGATGAAGTAATAATACCTCCAGTAGAGGAAAGAGAAAAAATAATAGCCGAAAATCACGAAACTTCAATAGCAGGACATAAAGGAGTAACTAAAACTTATAATAGAATTAGACAAAAATATTTTTGGGACAATATCAAAAAGCACGTTGAAGATTTCGTTAGGAAATGTATTAGTTGCCAGAAAAAGAAATTAGTTAGAATAAAAACAAAACAGCCGATGGTCATTACAGACACATCCGCAGAAGTATGGGATAAATTAGCATTAGATATAGTAGTACCGAATAAAACTTCAGCTAACGGATATTCATATATTTTAACGATGCAAGATGACCTTTCAAAATATTGTTTTGCAATACCTTTAGTGTCCATGACGGCTAAAGATATCGCGATAGCATTAGTCGAGAATTTTATATTAAAACACGGTTGCCCGAAAGTAATTTTAACAGACCAAGGTCAAGCTTTTATAGGTAAAGTAATGGGTTGCGTAGCCAAAATTTTTAAAATGAAACAAATTAAGACAACAGCTTTTCATCCGCAATCAAATGGTTCTCTCGAGAGAAGCCATCAAGTTTTAACTGATTATATTAAACATTTTACAAGTCACGATGATTGGGATAAATGGTTGCCTCATGCCACTTTTGCTTACAACACAAGTGTACATGAAGGTACGAAATTCACGCCGTATAAATTAGTTTTTGGTAAAGAAGCACGATTACCATCAGAATTTTCCTATCTAGACGAGATTCCTACATACGCAGATTTTGTTAAAGAACTTGCAACTAGATTATTAGAATCACGGAAAGAAGCAAGACAAAATTTAGAAAATTCAAAGCAAAGATCCAAAGTACGGTATGATAAAAAAATTAATCCAGTAAATTTCAAAATAGGCCAAAATATATTCTTAGTAAAGAATCAGAGAGATGGTAAATTTGATGATAATTATTTAGGTCCGTATAAAGTTACAGAAATATTTCCTGATAAAAATGATATAGAAATCGAATGTAAACCGGGAAAGAGAAAAATCATTCATTGTGATAGAGCCAAAATTGCTTATAAATAAATAGTTTTTTTTTCCTCCCAGACACATGCATCTTTTTGTAGATACATTGAAATCTGTACCTCTCATATTTCTTTCTTTCCTGTTCTACTCTTTTCTTTTTTTTTTGCCTTCTCACACAATATATATATATATAAAAAAAAAAAAAAACATCATGTTAATAACTTTTATAATTAATGAATGAATTTACTTTCTATACAGAAATTTTAATAAGAATGATAGTACCAATATTATCTGCTATGAATTGAAATTGAGTAATAATGCTAAGAAAAAAAATAAGCTTTCAGTCTATAAACTTTCATCAAAAAAATTAAAAATAAAAAAAAAATAAAAAAAAAAAGACAAAAAAAAATAATTTTTTCTTAACAATATATAGACTCAAATAGAATTTTAATATAAAATTAAGAATTCGTAGATTAAGTTTTTCTTTATATATTATTTAATAGATAATTTTAATGCAAATGTATATAGAATTTTAAGCAAAAAAAAAAAAAAAATAAACAAGAAAATATGCAAAATGCAGGAAAACAAAAAAATTATATGCAAATACACAGAATTAGCACATGAAGGCAGAAAAGTCGTAAGTAATACTAAGAAATAAATATATACAAATATTTAGATATAATATAGATACATCATTGTAATAATATAATAATACTTATTAACATTAATAAACAAATTCAGAAAACAATACTAAAAACTCAAAAAAAAAAAAAAAAAAAAAAACTAACTAAATAATAGAAAGAAGAAGAAAGAAATAAAGGAATTTTTATAAGCTACGATAAAATAATATATTTTAAACAGTTAAAAAAAAATTAAAATCATAGTAATAATTACATCAAGAAGACCGAAAAGAAATCACATTCAAATAATAGTTTGAGGTTTTGGAATTTCTTTTCTCCTTAGCATAAACTTCTTACAAACATTATATCTTAAAGTTTTTTTTTGAAAAAGAACATATTAATAATTTAACAAGAAAATTTTATGAATTTGTCCTATTCGTAAAATCTTTTTTTTTATATACGCATATAGTCTACTTTTAAATAATTTGAAAAAAAATTAAATTCAATAAAGAAAAAAAAAACACGATGCGGCATACGTGACGCATAATTTATCTCAATCGTCAAACAAATAGGATTAAAAAAAAAAGAACATCGTCATTGAAATAAAACCATAAAAATGTTTACCATGGTTTACAAACAGACGGATTAGAAAGAGAATGGATTTTTTTAAATGTCGCCACTAAAAAGGCAGGCGTCGAGTCATAGGTCACAGGTCGGTACTTAGATTTCTTAAACTCGAAGATGGGTAAAATAGAGTTACAAATAAAACAATAAAGAAAATAAACTACATTTACAACAAGAGCTAAGGCCCAGAACAAGCGGGGCGCTTGTCTACCGGGTGGGGAGGTGTTACGTCCCAGCCTGCTCGTCAGATGTCTCTGACTATTTTTAAATACTAATTATTAAGAGACCGATCTGAGACCTAACTAATTAATTAAGATGTATATTGATAATTTAGCAAGTTGCATAATTAATAAGTCACTCTATATTATAGGATATAATATAATATATTAATATAACATAACATAATAATATAAAATAATAGAACATAAAATAATATAATTATTTAGAATATTTGAAACATATTGATAAAGTTATTTTTCTCTTAATATTTGTTATGTATAAATAAACGCTGACGCCTCGAGTAAATCCTCGAGACGTGCAGCTGCACAAACATCTATTCTGTTCTAAGATAACTTTTGTTCATAGATAAGTGACTCATTTGTTAATAATAAAAACGGAGAAAGCGTGAGAACGAAGAATGGATCATTCGAGAATATTGCTTATCACGATCCACCCCTCTATATCGAACGATGCGCGGGCCTGATGCCCAAGCGCCTCGTATTGATAAGAGACTTACTCTAGTTTTTCTCGATCAAGAGAATTCAGTCTGAAATATAGAATCATAGAGAGCAGTCAGGCTCAATATTAAATACTCAACTTCTTTCTCACCCTTTCGAAGTTATTGTTAGACGAACTTTAACAATTTATAAATTGATTCAATTGTATATTTCCACATTATTGAAATTATTCTTTTACAATTGAATAAATCGGATTGAGATATAAAATAATAACCAGTTTATTTCAACCACCGAATGGTGGCTGTTCAACCCCTACTAAATAATTATTTATAATTATATGTAAGTTCTCATTACGTCCAATTCAAATCGACCGCTCAACCACGCCAGCGCCAAAACATCAACCAGGACGTAACATGTTGCTCACCGATCTGATGTGAGACTGCCGCGATATTTAAATATCGTGACAACTAATTTACTAACTATTCAGATTGATGCTGTATATTAAGATTATTCACAATATCAATATAGATTATTTTATATAAATTTCATAACGACAAGTACAATTAAAAGTTCATATTTTGTTTAATTGGATATTCACTTTTTTTTTGTAATAAATCTTAAATTTCAATGTTCCCGGGCATCTGGAAGGAGATCCCACTGCGTCACAAGTATTAATATGCATGCGCGACATAGCTACACTGGTAATGAGATGTTAATTAATTAAAATTGATAATAAAAGGCGATAAGACGTTAATTATGATCGAACAAACGAAGATTATGAAAGAACAAACAAAAATGAATATTAATTGATTGATAACAGGAAGAAATGAAATGACGATAAGTTAAGGGGGGCTAAGTTGAGGTTGAAGATTTAATTTGAAGTACTTTCTTTTGTGATAAATTACTTTGTGAATATTCTGGTTCTTTTGAAATTTGGTTTGAAAATCATTAGTTCAATAATTAAGTGCGTTCTGCGAGGAGTGTTCTTCGAGTAGCGGCCCAAGGAACCTGGACAAACTTACGGGAGGCTATCCAGCATCGAGCCCAGGGTACGAGGATGAACCGAAGGCTTATTCCATCAGTACGGCGTATTAATTAAACCAGATAATATTAATATTATATAATATTATATAATCTAATATTAAATTTGTTTCCCGCGTCCAATGATCTCTGTGCGCTTTCAGTGAATTTATTCGTGGTCGCTGGACGCATACTTATCTTAAATGTAATTTATTTATTTATAAAAGGGGGAAAATCTTTGTACATATTTGGGGACTTGGTTAAATAAATTTATGACAATTTGTGAAACGAAGTCTGTGGCTGTTTAGCGACATGGTGCACCCACAAAATTACAACAAACCATCGACTTTAAAATTCAGAATTCATATTTAATTGATTTAAAATTTACTCGGATATTTTAATTATTACTTTCAATATTTATTATCAACATAGATACAACACAACCACGCGGTCTAACCCACTCCCCATATGATGAATTGAAGTAACCATATTTAGTTTACTAGCCGTTCAACATGGATTTTAACAAAAAACTCCAAGGTGTTTAACGAGTTTTCATGATATTTAATAGATGGAGATCAGTTAAAAATCTTGAGACGCGTTGGAAAAGTCATTTCACCACTCACTTTTACAACGCCAGTAAAAGTCGAAGACATCTATTTTGATTTTACTTAACTTCTTTGCACCGGTCGGTAAACAGCCGTTTAGGGTTCGCAACGCAGATGTCATAAAGCGCGCAAATCAGGCTTGCGTTGACTAAAATCTTTTTTCATCGGGTTGTAATTTTTTAAGTAATATTGTTGTGTTTCAACTTATTTATAATTAATATAGTTATTGTTTAAAACTTATAAAATCCTTAACATTTAGTAAAAATATTGGAATTTAATACGCTCATGCCAGAAATTAAAGGAACAGAAAAATTTTAGAAAGTTCTCAAGTCAAAACATTGAATTTACGTTTAACTTACGTTAACTTATAGAACTTACATTGAACTTACATCCTTGATTAAACAACTGAATTCGATCGAATGAAACAGAATTAAATTTTTAATTCTATTTAATTCAGATAAATTCTGTTAATTCGGTATTTAACTTGAAAATGAATTCTGTTTAGTTCGGCAGAAAAACCAGAATTTGTCCAAATTAAAACGAATTCAAATTTTCAATTCAGTTAAATTCTGTTTTGCAGAATTCGACCGAATATAACAGAATTAAAATTTTGAATTCGGTTGAATTCAGTTGTTTAATCAGGGATAAGCTTAATGAACTCAAATTAAACTTAAATGACTGAGTGGGCTCGATTATAACTTGAATCGACTTAAATGAAAATATTGACTTAATTATAACTTACCTGGAATAAAATTAACCCAAAGGGAACTTAAATGTACTCCCGAGTCGAAATTTGAATCGTAAGTCGGACGTTGAAATATAGTTCAATGTTAAAAAAGATGGACAAAAATAATTACCTTCGGCTTTTCCGTGGGGGATTTAAGTGGGTTGAACGATAAAAATACTTTCGTTTTTGCATCATCTGGTTTGCAGACTTGAACTTTGGCAGATATATTCCCAACAATCTTACAAACCCCTTCACCGCCGGTATTTTTTTCGTTAACTAACTCCGAGGGGGATTTCAGTGGAGTCAAAAATAAAAATACTCTCGTTTTTGCACTATCGGGCTTACAGACTTGAACTTTGGCACAAATATTCCCAATAATCTTAGAAATCCCCCACGATATGTATTTTTTTCGAAAACATCGAGAGGAGATTCAATGAAGTAAACGATTTGGATACTAGCGTATTTGAATTATTTGGCTAATAGACTTTTATTTTGGCATGAATATTATCAACGATCTTACGAATTTCTCACCATCGGTTTTTTTTTTTTAACTGACTCAAGTAAGTAATAAACAAGAGTATTTTCTTCTTGACCCTACTTATAGTCCTTTCGCCACTATTCTTATGGCCGTATGCAAAATCAGGTCGATAAGATTTTTCAACGAGTATTTATGTAATTTGATGCGAGGAAACCGATTTTGATAATTAAAAAGTTGTACGGTGGTCCAGTTTTTTGTTATAAACAATTTAATCGTTTAAACTTAAATTACAAGAAAACTATCATTGATAGTTATAGCTATAAGAGTTATCAATTATAGTTTTCTTGTAATTTAAGTTTTAACAATTAAATTGTTTATAACGAAAATCTGGACCACCGTACAACTGTTTAAATATCAAAATCGGTTTTCTCGCATCGAATTACGTAAATACTCGTTGAAAAATTTTATCGATCTGATTTTGCATACAGCCATAAGAGTAGTGGCGAAAGGACTATGTGCAATAGCTGATGCTCTAAAAAAATTTTGACGAAAATGCGTTGAAACTAGAGGTTGCAAGCTATACAACGCTTTTTTAAAAATCCCGACACGATTATTTTTCACGAAGTTACAGTAATGCAAAAATCACTAAAAGATTTTAAAAATTTTTCTGTTCCTTTAATTTATGGCATGACTATATATTTTAAATATTGAAAATGAGAGTGAGTGGAAAATGAGTAATTTTTGAACTTATTGATAATAACCCAGATAATAAAATGACGTCTCGATGAGTTCTGAATGAATTCCTACTTATGATTTGGACGTCTCATCAACATCTTAAAGAAGTCATTAAGAAGTTCTCAAGATGCTGAATGAGCCACCTAGCGAACTCAGTAAGACGTATTTAAAAAGAGTTTTTTTTTGGCTTCGCAAATAAGACTTTAGTATAAATTTATCATGACGTCTTTAAGGAGCTCCTAATTTTGACTTCATAAAGAAGTTTTAAAAAGAATACATTTATTCGTCACAAAACTGACGTCTTATTTACGGACTCTTCAAGAAGTCTCAATTAAGAGTTCTTAAAAATGAGACTTTTAAGAAGTCATTATAAGACTTCTTGAGGACGCCTTTAAAAAGACGTCGTAAAGCAGTCATTCCGCCTTGAATGCTGTCTGGAAATTAAAAATTTATTATAATAATTATTTAAAAATTATCAAATCCTCTATATTAAGTAAAAATAATGGAATTTAATTCATTTAAAATATTAAAAATCAGAGCGCGTGGAAAATAAGTTATTATTTAGCTTATTGATTATAATTAAAAATTTATTATGATAATTATTATTTAAAAATTATCAAATCCTTCATATTTAGTGAAAATATTAAAATTCAATATAATAAAGATATTAAAAATGAGAGCAAGTGAGTAATAAGTTATTTTTGGACTTATTCATTATCTATATTATTATTATAAATTTAAAATAATAATTTCTTTAAATTTATAAAATTCTTGACATTTAATTCACTTACTCTCGTTTTTAAACTTAAAAAAATATAATAAGTTTTTTTTATACTCATTTATTTATAATTATAATAAATTTGAAGCTAGTTGATCTTCAACCAGTGAAGATATACCTGTCGCAGGTTAATTTTAACAGTACCACCAACAGAATACATGACTTGAGTTATGTAATGTAACCCGTTCCCGACGTCAAATGACCAATTGTCCCTTTCATAGTTACTTATTACCACGATTTAATGATAAATCAGCCAGTGGTTTATTCACAAAACGTATAAATTTATTTATAATAACTATATTTATTGATGCCAACTGTTGCGTTGACGCGTATGCGTCATCCAATCTAAATAATCATAAGCATATAAGTAAAATGCGTAATTATTTCTCCCAGCGCTCAAAAAATCCAAATATATACTTAAATTAATCAGTGAAATTTCCTGATTCAAACACAATTTATACCAAAGAAAAACATTATATAATATTAATGCAGTAATTAAAACAAAATCGTACATGTAAACAAAATAATAATAATACCAATATATAAGATGAGACGTGTGATCAACGTGGGCATGCCCTCTGTTGCTCACCGACTTGATGCAATACTGCCGCGATATTCAAATATCGTGACAAACTAACACAAAATAAAAGAAAATCTGAAAAAAATTAATTTATTCATTTTGGTAATGATTACCCAAATTGAGGAACAAAACTTGTTCCTTTAATTATTTTGTTAAACTTTGAGCAATCGGTCCGGACAAACGGTTCAATAGATCAATCTGAAAATTTCCAGGGTTTTTGGGGGTACATTAAGCTTGTAACGTATCTTTTTCTTAGATAACTCGATTAAACTTAACAAAATTACACATAACTCTTATTCAATAAATTTACTCAATGACTTAACCTCAAAATTCACAAATCGGGCTACGTTACACTTCGCCCACCGATCACTCCTCTCATTTCCTCCAGATCCTGACGGGCGCCAGCCGACTTTTATTTCTCCGGTATCGGCAACCGGTCTAAACGTACACGTAAATTAAAACCTAATATTTAAATCCTTTGGAGATGAGAGAAATGAACGGAGGTAGCGGCATGTCCTGGTGCGCTCAGTATGCTAGGTTGTGGAGAGAGGGTCGCGGTTCTTTTTACGCGGAAGAAGCCGAATAATCACAATTTAAATTCAACAAATTAAAGAAAAGAAAACTAAATAAAATATCGAAAAGACGACGCGAGATTGACGCGGAGAGCCCAGCAGGCCCGCGGTCGAGTACTCTCGGTCCATCAAACCAATAAATACCTAAATAAGACATCAGGAACCTCTCGTTGACGACGAATCACAAAACTTAACACAATTCTAGGTAAATAATAAAATAAAATAAATAATGCGGTACCCAGGACGACAAAATCACGACAAACGGCTCCAAAAACTCAACAAGCAGAGTCACAAGCTCTAAACGACATCAGCCAAGGGTGTGTTCGAGGCCTACCTTTGGGGCTCTCCGACTTACAACCACTCGCTCCAAGACTCCAAACTCGACTACCGGGTCGACTCGTACTCGAAACGACTCCAAAATCCAACTCTCTGACACCATTGTCAGTTCTCAACTCTTCTTCTCTCGTCTCCTACTCCATTCACTTCTACACTCTACTATTTCCAGTCACTCTCACATTCTCGCTTCTCCATCCATTCTTCCCCCACCGCATACAAGCCGTGGACTCGCGGGTCTTCCCGCAGTGTCACTCCCCGTGATATCCGGAGTTAGCGAATCTTTGGCTTCCTCAAGCATCGCAAACGAGGCCTGCCACTCTCAAATAAACGTAAACGTACCCCAGCTAACTCCGGGTACCAACTCGCAGGGGCGGAGACATCTCAGTCGCTCCTCCGCGATCACCATGTCAACCCCGAGATCTAGGCCTAGGCTTAGTCGTCATCACTGGTCGGGAGGCACGGTATTTTGGTCACTATCCGCAACACAGCTAGACATCCCTCGTTAAATCCACGCTCAACCACACAGACACTCCGACACAGACAACATGTTGTATCCGTACTCGTACTCTCAACACACTGACTTCACCGCATACATACCCCATACTCTCTACTCATCATCTCTTACACTCAACTCGACACACATATTGACTCCATCTCTATCTGTCACACAGACTCCCACTTATTCCACCTCTAACTCCATCTCCTCGGCAATGTAACGTCACAAGCTGTAAAATCACCTGGTGACATTAACCATTCCATCAATATTTGCAAAGTAGTGATGAGCTGACTAAAAAACCAGAAAATGGCCATTTTTTTGTAGGTTTTTCAAATTGATATTAAGGATAAAAAAAATTTTTTTTTTAAATCGAAAATGGAGCTTGTAGAGAATTTATTCAAGTTTCTCAAACTGCCCTTTAAATTACTGTACAACTGTTAGTTGCTAAAATATCGATAATCGAAGACAAAAGGATCCTTTTTCATTTGAAGGCCGATATCTCAGCAGTGAATTCTCGTACAGAGGAACAAAAAAATGCAAATTGTAGCTAAATAAATTTCCTAAACGAGTCATGGATTGGTTTTTTCGTAAAAAAATTTTTCCGTCCCCGTAGACCTAAAAACGAATCTAAAAAATTTTGTATTGACCTATTTCTAATGATTCTGCAAAAACTGTGGCTCAGAAAATTATATTGCTGAAAGATCTTCAAACCAGAGATTTCAAGCTTCCATTTGCTTTTTTAATTTTTCCGATACGATCATTTTTTACAAAAATACAGCCTTCCAAAAATCACTGAAAAACTTATAAAATTTTCTTGTCCCTTTAATTTTTTGGATATATATATAGTGACTGGGATGAGGTTCATGGAACTTAATCACTACGATAAAGAAATTCTCTGACAACAATTGATTATATTAACAGAGTAATAAATAATTAGTTTTATTTGATGAAATATATAATACATTACAATCTTTCTATTGTATGGGTGTGTACTGTACTATGTGCTGTGTCGCTGAGTTGCTACCGAATATCGTATCAGCGCGGGGGAAAATATTCAGCGATCAATGATGATCAATGGATTACGGACTTACCGAAAATTATGAATTTTAATAATATAAGTAGTGACGTAGTCACTACAGTACTTCCCCTCTTAAAAAAAAAATATGATGCTTATGTAAAAATGAAAAATAATAAGAGATATTTACAATGCAAAATAAAAAATAATTGACAAACTAATTTGAGCATGTTTGCTACGTTGTGACGAAAGTACTAGCTAGAGAGAATACAATAAATAATAAACAAAAAAAGAAATTTAAACGAGAGTTTAAATTATAAAAAAAAGAAATGATTTTATGTGTCGTCGGCCACGAAATAGACAGGTTTTAGTCTGTCAATAGAAATTTCAGTATTGCTGCGTTTATAGTTCACGATAAAATATTTATCGTGTTGTGTGACGATTTCGTATGGACCCTTATACAGAGCTGAGATTCATGGTCTAATTTACCCGACTCGCACCAGTACGTGGGAACAAATATTGAAGTCTCTGAAACAGAAAACGGAACGCTCTCCATGACACGAGGTTTCGGCCGGTGCCAGTTTATTAAAATATGATTTTAAATCACGTAAAACGCTTTCAGCATTTGCGTGCTTCTTTGATGGAACTAGTAGTTCACCTGGGAGACGAATTGGCTCATCGTATACAAGCTTGGCTGGGATAGGTTGTATGTCCTCTTTCCAGGCTGCTCGTAGACCGAGTAAAACAACGGGTAGCGCGTCATATCAAGTGTTGTCGTGACACAATAGTGCGGCCTTGAGTTGTCTTGTTTGAGTTGAATTTGTTCAGAGGTTGAAACAACGATGATCTGTACACCGTATTTTGAGATTCATTCTCTAAACAACGTGACTGCGACAGTATCTGCGTCTTTGATTTTAAGTTCTACAGGTTTTGGAAATCGGGTAAATCTGTCGACGATCGTCAGACATTTGTTGTAGCCGCGAGACATTGGTAGAGATACTAAATCGATGTGGATATGCTCAAAACGTTGCATTGGCAATTCAAAACGAGTGAGAGGTGAAGACACGTGACAATGGATCTTGTTTCGCTGACAATTTATGCAAGCTTTGGCCCATTCTCGAAAATCTTTCTGGATTGATGGCCAAACGTAGCGTTTGCTTACCAGTTTCTGAGATGCTCTGGTAACAGGGTGTGCCAGAAAGTGCAACGCGTCGAAGACTTTCTTTTGAAGTTGACCAAGAACGTATGTGCGTGGTTTACCTGATGAAATATCACAATAAACTGCAACCGGATGGTCGTTGAAGACAATTTTTTGCCAATGTAGTGATGTTGCTCCGTTGTTAAGAAGATCTCGAAGTTCAGGATCGTTCTTCTGAGCGCTTACCAGCTTGTGCGTGGTAATCGGCGTCGAAATGGCTTCAACGCGCAACAGCGTGTCTGCACCGATATTATCATGTCCAGAAATGCGTCTAAAATCACTCTTAAATTGACTAATAAAGTCTAGGCGACGAAGTTGCCACGATGATGCTCGTTCAGTACGTTGCTGAAAAGAAAAAAGCAATGGTTTATGGTCGGTGTATACTGCAACCTGCTTACCTCCAAAAATATGAAGGAAGTGTCTAATAGCTTCGTCAACGTCTGCAACGGTTGTCATTCTTCATGAACTAGTTGTTGCAGAATTTCACCAATGGCTGTGTTTGATACTTCAGAGAAAATAGCCCAAGTTGCGTCATCGTTCGGATGCACAAGCATTGCAGCGTTGGCTAACGCGTGTTTTGCGTTGTCATAGGCCTGTCGGAGCTCTGGTGTATTAATGATCAGCACTGATCCTTTGACTTTTGGCTCCTCTAGCAATTTATTCAGTAGTGCCAGGATTTCTGCAGCGTTTCTGATAAATTTCCTGTAGAAATTCATGGTACCTAGAAAACCACGTAATACAGAGATCGTACTTAGAAATTTTAAATTAATAATTGCGTCTACTCTGTCGGGCAACGGCTTAATACCTTTGTCGCTGATGTGATGACCCAAAAATTTTACTTCGTGCTGGCCCGGCACCGATTTGGCTGCGTTGATGACAAGTCTGTAGTCTTGTAAGCGCTGAAATAAAGTTTTTCGGTGCTCGAGATATCGCTCCTCGTTCTCTGAAGCTACTAGCACGTCGTCGATGTATGGGAAGGCAAACGGTAGGTCTCGGGTGGCCTCATCGATGACACTTTGGAAAGTTTGTGCGGCATTCCGAAGTCCAAACGTCATGTATGGGAATTCGAACAAGCCAAAAGGTGTGATGATGGCTGTCTTGTCGATCTCTTCTTCGGCGACGGGAATTTGGTTGAAGGCTCTAACCAAATCTAACACTGAAAATACCTTTTTACCATGCAGCGTTGCGGTAAAATCGTCAAGTCGTCTGACTGGGTAGTTGTTGTGTATTGTGTGCGCATTAAGTGGTCAATAGTCGCCACATGGTCACCAATCTCCAGATTTCTTGGGTACAAGATGGAGTGGAGACGCCCAAAGACTGGTTGATGGACGTGCGATCTCAAGTTAAACCATCTTGCGAAATTCTTCTTGTGCTATTTTTAATTTATTCGGCGCAAGACGTCGCGCTTTACACGATACTGGAGATCCAGGTATCGTCTTAATATGATGCACTGTAGAATGCTTCTTGGCTGAAGTGATTCCTTCAGGTCGAGTTATAGCCAGGTAGTTGGATAACAGTTTATGGTAAACTGTATTACCTTTTTTTTGTGTTTAAGGTCGATTAACAAGTCAAAATGACTCCGAAATCGGCACCAATGATTGGTTTCGTGACGTCAGCGATGATAAATCTTCAATTCTCGATGTAAACCGAGGCTTAACGAGAGAGTGATGCAACTGTATGTTTCAATCAACGAACCGTTTGCTGTGTGAAGCTGGTATCCTACTGGTGTGGGCTTGCATTTCATTTACCCGTATGGATACACAGAGAGATCTGAACCAGAATCCACAAGGTATTGTGTATTCGTAGTTAGATCGACGACGAATAGGCAGTTTGAAGATACGTGAGAGTCGCTTTCTGCCGCTAGTGACTCTCGTTCACGTTTCTCACAAACTTGCAGCCTGGCGTACATTTGTACGCGGTTTTACCGAACTTTGTGTGGTAATAACGAATACCCGTTTTATCGAGTTTGCGTGGCTTCGATTGGCTTCGGGGGCGTTAGTTATGTCCTCGCGCTGGAGATCTGCCGCGGTTCTGTTAAAAAACTGCCGTCAGTGCTGCTACCTGTCGAGATAGTTCGTTCACTTGTTTCTGCAGCGCCATCGCCTCCTGCGAAGATGATGATGAAGCTACGGCAGCATTGTGAGTAACTGGAAACATCTCATGTAGCTTGTCAGCTATCTTGGCTAACTTGTCGATGGTGGCTGTGGTTGAAGAAATAGCTAGAAGCTCTTGTGTCTTCTTGAGAAAGTTTGCCAGCCATCTTGTCTTTAAGACCGCGTCATCAATGGTCGGCGCGAGCGATATAAGATGGCGAAGGAACTGCGATGGTGATCGGTCATCAATCGCTTCGCCATCTAGTAACTGACGCAGTTTGACTTGTTCAGACTTTAATCCCGTGTGGAACTATCGCCGCCATTTTTATGACTTAAAACACTAATGGCGTCCTCAAAAAGCTCGGAGATAAGTGAACACTGGGTGATAAATGAGGGCAAATGTATATAATGGCTTGTCTCAAATCCTTAGTGATTATAGGTGGAGGTAACCCGTATGGGTATGGGAAGAACTTGCATTCCACCACTAATTCTAACTAAGCGGTTGACCAGAGCTGAAGTGTGGTACCATGGGAGACCCATTCCAAGCCCCACTTCGACCAGAGTCTCTTTATTTCCTGAGATGGGAGGCTCATATTTCGCTTTTATAATATGTGGTGGATGTCATAATATACAAATAGGGTTACTGAACGTGAGTATGCCCAAAATGGCGAGGTGTCGGCCTCCCGTCAAACGGAGGCGGACTTAACAGTTCCGTTACATTAATTTTTTGTCCGGACTTTGAGTAGCATGAGATAAGCGTAGCTTTTAACTCAGCGTATGTCGTCGTTATTGGTGGGTTGATGATAAGGGTCTCTCTCTACCTCACATGCATACTCAGTGTCGATGAGAGAAACGGCATGGATGAGTTTCTCTCTCAGTTGCTACGCCGTGGATCGCAAACTGAGCTTCGAGCTGCGCGAACCATAAACTCACTGGAATCACGTCGGGCAGTCAGCAATGTAATGACTGGGATAAGGTTCATGGAACTTAATCACTACGATAAATAAATTATCAGGCTCCAATTGATTACATTAACAGAGTAATAAATAATTAGTTTGATGAAATATATAATACAGTATAGTGCTAGAGGCTTTAGATATGTGTTGGCTAGTTGCCGGGTATCTCTATCGTACGGGTGTGTACTGTACTGTGTGCTGTGTCACTAAGTTGCTACCGTATATCGCATCCGCGTGGCGGAAAATATTCAGCGATCGATGATGATCGATGGATGACGGACTTATCCGAAATTAAGAAATTTAATAATATAAGTAGTGACGTAGTTGCTACATATATATGTAGCGTTGCTACACTGATATGCGATCGATTAATTTCGGCAATCTACGCCGAGTATTGATTTTTCTACTTTCCGTCCCTACCTCATTCGTAGAGACACAATAAGATATACCGTTGAACTGCATACACGCATTCAAGCATTTTTCTTTTGTATTCTCAAATTTTGCTGTGTCAAATACGTTGGTTAAATAAAACATTTATTTAACATAATTAGTTAGTTTAAATAATTTTTTACAAATTGAAACAAGTTCATAGGGAGGTTTGACTAAAAGACTTTACGGTTTTAGGCTTACTATAGAAATATTCCTGGCAAAAACGATGTATTTGATTGAATGAAAGGTGAGATTACAGTAAAAAATAAGAGATGGAGCTATATATGTGTTCAGTCACGAGCTTAATCATTTTGAAAAGCTTCGTGTACTTTCGATACGTCCAGGAGCTGCCAAACTCACTACTGATTTCAAGGTCAGAATAGTGCAAGGTCACTAGCTATTTGGGCCAGGTAAATACCATTTTTAGCTCATGGCCGTGTCAAGTCGGCATGGGAGCCCCGCTACCAGCTGACCAAGTACTGTCTTGAGTTGATAGAAACTATTGATTTCCTTCCATCAATTTCGCAAACGTTGTTGACGAAAAGTTTTATACAATTAACTTAACTTACTTTCTATTTTCCCCAATATATTATATTGGTGAGTCAATCATGTGATTTATTCAATAATAATACAAATGACTTTGAAATAGTTGGAAACCTTCTAGCTATATCGAACTATGCTGATTAAAGTTTATTTCATTTTCATATAACTAGTTATTTATTACTTGCAATGTACTTTTGTAATTGAAGAAAAGGGGATGAGAGGAGCAAAACGGGATACTTAAGGAAATACTAAGTTTTTAACGACTCAAATGCAGTAAATATTTTTTTTATGATATCCAAAGTAAATAAAGAAAATTTTAGGTAAAATAGGGTACCTCCTAAAAAAGGTAAAAAAAAAATTCTGGATATTAAATAAATTCAATTAAATTAAATTGTCTTGTAAGTAATTTCCACAAAGAAAAACAACATTTCACATAATTATTCGATCCATCAAAGGAAAAAAATTTTTTTTTATGGTTTTTATCATAATACAAAAGTGATTAATATCTTTTCACTGACACTTTCGAGTTCTGAAAAATTTTAACAAAAAAAAATTCAAAATAATGTTCAATTATATTTACAATAGTGATTTTGGAATGTTTAGAAAACATTTAAAAAATAAATTTTTTTTTTACAAAATTTTGAGGGTACCTCATTTTGCCTACCCTACACTTATATCTTAGAAGATATTCGGCGAGCACTAAACTTGAAGAAGCAGTGGCAGGAGTAGGTCGGTGCTCACCGCTAGATTGCATCCAGCCTTTTGTAGTGCCCTTGACAATGAATATATTTTGAAGTGATATATTCTGAACTTGGGGATGACTCTGGCACAGCTATTCTTTTGTCATCCGACAGAGTGACAAGTGCCTTTTTTGATGGTAATATAGTATATCCGATATTACATTGTGATAACAATGTCTAATATTTTTGTTTCCTTGGATAACTTTTTTTATAATTCGGAAACATGCAGTACATTTTAGATAATAAAAAAAGTGATTTTTGTAATCTAAAAGTAATAAATTTCGGTAAATTTGTTTTTTTTTTTTTAGTTTTCATTTACTCGGGATACATCCGAAGAACTCTGAAGAGCCTGGAGTCGCGCGCATACCACCTGCGTGGAAACGACGAGAACGAGGTCGACGAGCTGCGGCATGCTTCGCAGCCAAACAGCAGGCACCAGCTGAGCCGATAGAGGTGGCTGGTGTACCTCCAATGGTGAACCTTACCGCCCCAACGAGTCGGCCCAGGACCAACCCTGTGGCTGGACCAATGCCGTCCAACAGTGTCGCCCACACTACCACCACCGAGAGTCACCATAAGCGATCTCGAGCACCATCCGCGAAAAGGCGGAGGGAGAATGTCGTGGAGAAGCGCCCGCGTCCAAGTTAATCGCGTGGAAGAGACGACAAGCTACGTAAGATGCTTATTTCACCCCACTTACGTCCGGTGTACTAGAATTGTAAGGCAGAAGGGCATCAATATGCCGAATGTCCCAAATCACGTGACGAGTTCTGCTACGGATGTGGGAGGGCGAAAAAGACTCTGGCTGATTGCCCGGAGTGTCGTATGAAGTGGACTCGACGAGGCCCCTACGACAAGCGGATGGGACGCTGCGTCTTAGAAGATGAGTGGAAGCGGTCTCAGTGAAGTCGGAGTAAGACCGACTGGAGAGTTTCATGAAGGGGAGAGTTTCAATAAAACTATTATATCTGGGATATAACTTGTGTTTATTTAAACCTCACCCATCTCCCGATAATATTAGAAGCCGAGCTGAGATCTGTTCCAGGGTAACTTTAGGTCCAACGGGCTAAATCTCGTTAATAAGTACCGTAAAGTATTACGATGCTCAGGATTCAATCCCGTGTGTTTGGTCAATCCGTACCGCGCTATTAAGGCCAAATTAATTTTTTTTTATTTTAGAGTTACGGTCGTATGACCGTAATGGATTAAAATCTTATTTTGTTTGTCGTGTGGTCATCGACCACAAAGTTGTCGTGAGTTCAGCAATATACTCGTCTGAAGACACCGGAAGGTTTGCCAGACGAGCCTATCTCTAAGGAGGGGGAAGTTTGTGACGTTAGATTGCCGAGAATCGGAGTAAGTGTGAGTCTGTGTTCAAGAGAAAGATAAAGTGAGAATGTGTGTTGACTTGAGTATTGTGGTAGATGGTGAGCGTCTGTGTAGTTGAGCGTGGATTCAACGAGGAAGATCTAGCTATATCGCGGATAGTGGCCAAGATAACGTGCCTCCCGACCAGTGATGACGACTAGGCTTAGGCTTAGCACTCGGGGTTGACGTGGTGATCACGGAGGAGAGACTGAGATGTCGCCGCCTCTCCGTCTTCGTACTCGGTGTTAGCTGGGGTACGTTTACGCTTATTTGGAAATGACAGGCCTCGTTTGCGATGCTTGAGGAAGCCAAAAATTCGCTTTCGGATATCACAGGGAGTGACATTGCGGGAAGACCCGGGAGTCTACGTATATGGCAATGGCTCATTGTTCATATCAGCTCAGGGTATATTTTTGTAGAGAATTAAACGTTATACGAAATAAGTCTTTTATCATTTTTTTGATAAATTCGTCTGTTGAAAAGTTATTGGAGCTTGAAGTCGAATTTATAGTAAATTTCGAGTTCTTTTGAATTTTCCGGCGAAACTATCAGATTTATCAAAAAATGTTATAAGATCTTTTTTGTAGAAAATTCGATTCCCGACAAATTGTCTCGAATAGAGTTTTCTCAAATTTCACATAAATTCCTAGTTATTTACATTTTAATGTTAAGCTCTTAAAATCGATCAGAACACTATTTTTTTTGAGAGCGTGATACTGAAATGGAAATAACTAGGAAGTTATGCGGAATTTGAAAAAAGTTCATTCAAAATAATTCGTAGGGAATAAAATTCTCTACAAAAAAAATCTCATGGCATTTTGTGCTAATTCTGATAGTTTTGCCGAAAAAGTGAAAAGAACTCTAAATATACGATCAATTTGAGTTTAGGCTTCAATAACTTTTCAACAGACGAATTTATCAAAGAATGATAAGAGACTTTTTTTGTAGAGCGTTTTATTTCCTACAAAAATATATTCCTAAGCTCATCTGTACAATGAGCCATTGCCAAGGTATAAAATTCCAAGCTTAAAATTTTTTTTTCCTATGTTATTTAAATGGAAAATAGTAAATTATGATTCGCGACCTCTAAATATCAGTATTAAGAGATCATATTTTCACAGAAACTTCATTTTGACATCCTCCGACAGAATTCCACGGCCATTCGAAAAAAAACATTAGTCGTTTTTTTTGACACACCCTAATATATATGTATTTTATGAATGCATATATTTATTTACATGCATTTTGAGTACTCCTTTGTTTAAATGATTAGATTTATTAATATTGAAATATTATGAGACATTTTCTCCAAAATAATGAAGTTATATGTATCCATTATAGACATATATACTGAGATAATGTGAATTGTCTTCATCGTCCTCAGCTTTGCGGTTCCCATTTTTCCCTGTCTCGTAACCATCTGAAACTACACAAGTCATAGGGCCGTGATCACATGATTAATTATCATGTTAACGCATTTCCGAAAGGATGAAGTGGGGACAGAGTCCTGAGGCTAGTCCTATGCCCAAAATTATCGGTCAATCACTTCGATCCTGAATCAATTAGTGATAAGACGTATAATTTATCTACTATTGTAATATACTAGCAATTTACTTGCGATTCTGTTAATTCAGGCAATCTACTTGCATTCTTTAAAACTTGGACAACTAACTCGCGCTACATTTACCATTATTGGCAATTTACTTGCGTTATAATTTTATTTAATATTTATTATTTGTGGTTAATAAAATTCAATTTATCCAATTATTATCTTATACGGCTGTTGTGCCAGTAGAATGGATTTTTAGCCTTAATCCGGAAACTTTTTACCCGGACAATGACGACGATGATGAATCATATGTGATCGAATGGCAGTATGGTAAACAACCAAAAGATGGTTGGCAACATTTTAATGCTCGAGTGTTAATTTTAATCTTGATTAAAGAAATATTCTCTTCAGTGAACTCTTTTTTCACACTTGAGCCAAAAGTTTTATTTATTCCTTTAAAATTATATATTTCTCAATTTAAGTAATCTTTCTTTGATTAAGAAATATTATTTGCTTGTATCAAAACTAAAGTTTCTTCTTGGAAGTTAAGAATTTACTGATATAAATAATTTTCTTTTTGATACAAGAAAACTTACTTATTTAAACCAAGAAAAAAATTCTATTGCAGTTAATGACCACAATTTCTTCAAAGAAGAAAACTTTCTTAAATCAATAAAACTATTGTATCGACATTCAAGAAATAAGCTATAGAGAAAATGTTTTTCTTAAGAAAACCTTTTCTTCTGTGTGAATCTTATTTGATCTCTAAAAGAGCAATTAGATTTACGTAGATCTAAAACATTTTTCTTAGGTACACATATCGTTGCCTTTCAGCGTAAACCTCGGATCTGCAATGTACATGTATTATAGATACGAAGTTTACGAAGATATGGGACAACAAAAATTTCTTTTTGTCATTAATTTAGAAAATTATGAAATTTTTATTGTTGTTGATTTTGTATCAATTTATTTGTTTTGTTGATAATTATTAGTTTATTATAATTATCTACTGAGCTAAGTAAAAGACATAAAGTGACCGCCAGGCAGCAGCATATAAATCAAGCTGATGTATACATCTCCCTCCGGGGGATCTTACTCACTTACTTACTGTGTAACCTACTAGTAAAATAAAAACACAAATCTATTATTATTAATTAATCGAAGTTTATTATTGAAATCTACATAAAATGTCATAAAACAATAACAGGTTATGGAACCTGATGGTCGATAGTAATTATTAGATTAAAAAGTTTTGTGAAAAAGATATTAAAGATAACTATTTAAGGGATCTAAAGTTTTGAGGTTCGCCTGCCATCGTGCGACGTGCGAACAACAAAAGTGGATGTGACTCAAGAGACAATGAAAATCCAGAAGCAGCAAGGACCAGAAAATTGGGCAGTCTGGAAATTTCAAACCAAGATTGCGCTGATGGTCAGAGAGATAGTTATTGAGTCTGATCAGCAACAATCTACAGCACCAACAGATACAGATGACAATGCACCTACTTCGGCTCAGGTGAATGCCTATCTGGAAAGGTTGAATAAATTAAAGAAGATGGAAGCCGTCGCTCAGTTCGTAATAACATCCAGCTTGGGACCAAAGGCAGTGTTACATGTGATGAGCTGCACAACTATAAAACTAATGTGGGCTAGGCTACAGGAGATGTACGAGAGCAAGCCGGACACAAGCATTCACATGCTAAATCAGCAATGGTACACACTAACAAACAATGAAAACGACAACATGACATTGTACATCACCAAGGTTCAGGATCTTGCTCACCGGCTAAAACAAATGGGTGAGACCGTTCCAGATAAACAGATATTAATGAGAATTCTTTTGACTTTACGCCCTGCTTTCAGACACTTTGTTACGGCTTGGGAGTCAACAGATCAAGCTGGAAAAACGTTGACAAACCTGGTGGGCAGACTAGTAACAGAAGAGGTGCGTCTAGGTATAAATGTAACGCCGACAGATACAAGTGAGGCGTTAGTAGCAAAAGGAGCGCATCACAAGAATCAGAAGCCCAAAAGAAAGGGCAAATGCAACTACTGCGGTATTCCAGGTCATTGGGAACGTTAGTGCCGAATTAAGGCAAGAGATCTGAGAGGGTCTGGTAGAAACGAGAAACTGAGGAGGAATAGACAGGAAAATGCTCTCATAGATGTTGTGCTACACGCTGCGACTGGAGGAGACGAGATACAGGACAAATTGTGTCTGGACTCCGGAGCGACAAGCCACATAACTGGTAAAAGAAACTGGTTCACAGACCTGGTAAGCCTTCCAAATAAAATACATATTAGAATAGGAGATGGAAAGATTATTTTGTAACGGGGCAGCTAGAAGTTCGACTGCTCGAATCGGTCGCGTCATTTCGGGGAGCCCCTCAGTTCACACACCACCCTTATCAACGCATATTCGTTACCCGGTTCACCGAGACTCCGAAAGAGGCCCATGGGTCAGTGTGCCAAACATCCTAGACGGAAGTTCAGGCGAGGTCACGTGGATGACCCCTTCTCGGATTTTATAGCTATATAAGGGCGAGCAATCAGCGATGAACTCAGTTAATACGCAGTTAGCATACACTTAGCATCTAGCAATCAGCTGGGAGATGTAGTGAAGGGCTGACGATGCCTAGCGAGGTCCTTACTCTACACTCTCCAGCTCACTAAGCACACATTGCTGTCTATCTTTTGTACTAGTCAAGTCTAGTCAGTTTATTTGTTGTAAAAGTCTAGTCAGTTGATTTCATTTTAATCTATGTAATAAAATCTGTGCCATTATATCGAGTCGTCGCCAATAGTCTTGCAAAAGGGTCAATCAAGTATGTTGCAGTCCACGTGCAGAATGTCCTACGTAATTTGAAAATCATCGATGTAAGTCTACATGCAGTTAATTATAAGTTTGCCAAACGCGAAGTTATTTATATTTAGAATTTTGTTAAATTTTTATTTTGTTGAAAATTATATATAAATCTCGGAATTTCATTTTGGCTTGTTGATAGAAATGATTAAGATAAATTATTTAAGTTGTTAAATCTTATTACAAGAAATAGTCATATTGTATAAAATAAATTCTTCAAACCGATTATGTTACTGATGAGATCAAACCCAGGATCTCCTATTTACGCATATTAATACAATAATTCTTTTGGTTTTCCCTTATAATCTAAATGTCCATATATTCAGTAAATCACGTTTGTAAATAATCAGAACATTAATAAAATCAATAAAATAATATTATAATAAAGAGAATGACACTATAAAATAAATTCATTACACCATTCCCTTTATCCTGTAATCAGGTTGCGTACTCAGTTATACTAGGTATTTCAGAACCCAGTTGCTTATAATCGAAGCAGCCGGACAAGGAGGATTGCTCGAACTTCCTGGTACGGGGAAGCAAGGGCAAACCCTTGCAATTTATGCAATTGCAAAAGGCAATATTAATATATTGGCATGCAATGGGAAAGATTGGGTAAATCAATATTTACAAAATGTATTATTTATTTCAAAATTAAAATATAATCTGTTTTCCTTGAGTGCTGTCACGGACAAAAGATATAAGATGACCACTGATGGCAACAGCTGTATTATTACCAACAAATCAGAGACTATAGCAACTGGCGAACGCATTGGGAAACTATAACTGATGAAGTTCAAAGTTCACGAAGAGAAAGGTAAAACACTGGAGCATTTGACAGTGGAAGCAGAAGAACTCACACTGAGGACGTGGCACCAGTGACATACGCATTAAAATTACGTGCACGTACAGAAGTTCCTGAAGGACAGCAATATAGAAGTGAGGGGTCAACCCGAGATCTGTAAGACGTGTGCATCCGGAAAAATGCACAGGAAGCCGTTCCAAAGAAGTACGCCAAAAACCACAAGAATCGGTAACTTGGTTCATGTCGATGTGTGTGGATACATGGAGGAGGATTCTTTGGAAGGCTCAAGATATTTTCTTTTGCTGACAGATGACTACTCACACTATCGCTATGTGTACTTTCTCCAAGCTAAAAGTGAAGTCAGTCAGTGTACTTCTAACTATCTGATTAGAGTTGAGAAAGAAACTGGCCATAAGTTAAATACTCTGAGAACAGTCAACGGCCTAGAGTTTGTAAATAAACAACTAACTGAAAAATTATTTAGAAAGGGTATCCAGCATCAAAAAACAGTGGCGTACACGCCTGAACAAAATGGGAAGGCTAAGAAACAAAATAGGACTATTGTGGAAGCTGCAAGAACAATGTTAATTGCAGGAAACTTGCAGTTTCACTGTGGGCTGAGGCAGTGAATACTGTAAAAAAATTTATTATTATTATTATTATTATCAATATTATTATTATTATTTTACTAATAATAACAATTTTCTAATGATAAACGTAATTTTTAGTATAATAACTATTTAAATTACATTATATCATGAAGGTCCTTTTCTGTAGTTTACGTAATTAATAGGACTTGTACCGGCTCAGTGAATGGTACATCACTATACGAGCTTGTAACAGGGCTAAGCTGTTACTCTGGTCGTCCTTTAATCAAAGGGCGCCATTGGAAGTGATAACGGCCTCCCAGAGCCGGATCTTAGATCGTCAGGGTCGGTGTAATTTGTTTAATTGTAAGAGAAGGATGAGAAAGGATAATTTATAAATAATTATAATAATTTCAATTAACAATTTTAACCTTTTTATTTAATAAACCTTTTGAACCTTATGACCTTTATAAACCTTATGACTTTTATAAACCTTTATAACCTTATAACTTTATTGACCTTATGATTTTTATAAACCTTAGAATCTTAAAACCTTAAAAACCTTATATTTATTAACCCGCAATATTTCACTTAAACCTAATTGATTTATGACCCGCAATAATTCACTTAAACCTAAGTGATTTAAAACCCGCAATATTTTCCTTATTAAAATTGGCCAATTACCTTTGGCATTTTACACACACTCACTCACACAATTATTTGCCAACTACCTTTGGGTTTTTTTCTTACTACTAATTTTAAAATCGCTTAACCTTCGCGAGCCTTAATTAATATTACAATAACTTTTATCATTAAAATCCTGATCTAATTTTCTCATGCACTCACTCAGTCCCCTAGACAATATTTCACACACACACTGATTTTAAAATAAATTTTCTCGCAAATTTTAAATAAATTAATTAATTTGAAGAATTTAGTAATTATTAATTAATTTATTATTTCACTTTAATTTTCCTCAATTATTATTCCTTTTCACTTTCGTTACCACTTATTTTACTCAAAATTCCACGACTTTAAAACACGTTTACCCAAATACTCAAACTCAAAGTTCCGCCATTACAACTTACACATTTTCCACGTGCTCTTTTCAGGTACTTCTTTATCACAATAATTATCCTTATTTTATTTACTTAATTTTCTTAATTATTTATTTAATTATTTATCGTTTCATTAATTAACTTAATTTTACTTCATTTAATTATTATCAGTGATTTCGACCGCGGACCTTTTTATAACTTTTACCGAGACAATTTACCATTAATTTCATTCATAATTATTTTAATTGTTTTATTATTTAATTTAATTATAATTAATTAATTTTATCGACTAGCAAAAATGACTAGATTCGACAGTTTCCGGTGCGTGGCTTACACGATTCAGCTGGAAACTTCTCGAATATTTCCGGCTACCTGCCTGGAAATATTTTACTAACGCAATAGCTCCAGTTACCTGCCTGGAGTTAAATAATCAATTATTTTATTGTCGATCCCGCTTTAATTTAATTATTTTAATTTACGAGTTTATTTATTACGAACGAACTGACGCGACGCTACCCGACGTATGAATATGCATTAAATAAAATTTTCCGGCTTCCTGCCTGGAATAATTTTAAACAAATATCTTTTCAATCAAAACTCTCCAGCTCCTTTTCTCGTCGTTGTCATTGTCCTAGTCCCGTCCTGGTCTAGTAATTGTAATTTTCCGTCTCGTTCTTGTCTCGCCACTCTCCGTACTCTCTCCTCTCTCTCTCTCTTTCAAATCTCCAACCTATTCTCTCCTTCATCTGTTATTCAGACGCAATAAGTAATTATGTAAAGAAATACCGGTTACCTGCCTGGTATTTAATAACAAAATTAAAATTCTATCGCTTGGTTCCACAATCAAAACTCAAGTTAGCAAATGAATAATTACCTGATAAATAATATCACGGCGTCTGATATGGCGTCTGTTCAGATGTTATGCTCTTGTACGTCTCGACGGTCCGATCGTTCCGATGGTAAGTGACGATCCACGTTTCGGTCCCCGTTTATAATTGTTCGCTCCCCGCTCGACTTCGGGCGTCTTCGGTCTCCTACTTAATCCTAATTGGGGACTGACGCTCGAGCATTTGAAATTTCCACTTCCGGACGACTAGTCGCTACCTACCCGGAACATCCTGGGTGGTGAGGTCACATGATCGACCGTGTGTATACTAAATTTTATTTTGACTCGACTTGTACGCGGTAGAGAAAAGAAAAAAATGGGACAGCAAAACACAGAGACGTATCATAGTCGGATACAGTGACACCGTAAAAGGCCACCGAGTCTGGTTAGCAGAGGCACGTAGCGTAAAAACATACAGGGATGTAAAAGTCCTAAATGAAAATGTAGAACGTGAAGCTGTTATCTTCAAAAGTACAAATGAACGTCAAGATGAAGATAAATCAGAACAATCCAAAAAACCAGAGTCACATGACCAAGAAGAAGAATTTCAAGATGCCTCAGACACTCTAGAGCCAGAGGATATATCTGATAAGGAAGAAACAGTTGAAGAAATGGTGTCAGATGATGAGAGCTCAAACAAGAGTGAAATGACAGACGATGAAGCGGAGTGGAAGGCACCAGTGTGTATGAAGCCAAACACAGATCTAATCGACTGGGTCCAGTGTGACCAGTGCCTAAGTTGGTATCATAATCAGTATGTAAGAGTACAGCGACAAGATGTAGAAAATCGGGAGTACAATTGCGACAACTGTGAGGCCACTAGTGAAACGACGTTGGTGAGTGAAGAACCATCAAGTTATTAAGAAGCCAAGAAAAGTGAAGAATACCAGTGTTGGGGAGAAGCCGTGAAAGAAGAAATACAAGCACTAAAGAAAAATGAGACTTGGACGCTGGTGGACAGGCAAAAAGGAGCAAACATTTTTAAAAATCGCTGAGTGTACAAATGAAAACTGAAGGCTGACGGTACCACTGAAAGGCTGTCAACAAAGAGCTGGAATAGACTACGAAGAAACTTTTAATCCAATAGTGAAATACATCTCGGTCAGATCAGTATTAGCACTGGCAGCATCGAATAATATGTATGCTGAGCAATTTGACGTTAAGACGGCTTTCCTACATGGTATACTAACTGAAGTAGTGTATGTTGAGCAACTTGAAGGGTTCAGTGATAATAGTGGGAGAGTCTGCAAGTTAAAGAAAGGGATATATGGACTGAAGCAAGAACCGATGTGTTGGAATAAGAAAATTTAAAAAATACTCAAGAAATTTAATTGAAGGCCACTGATGCAGATTCATGTGTATTTAGATATCCAGGCAGCTTGAAGGAATGCCTAATTGTAGCATTACATGTAGACGATGGCTTGACAGTAAGTTGTAAGAAGGTGAACGTAAAAGAGTTCCTGAAACAGTTAGTTTTAGAAATTGAAATCACGACATCAACGCCAAGCATGTACCTGGGAATATATCTGACGAGACTGCCAGATGGATTACTTCTTTTAGACCAAAAGCTGTACACTGAACAGCTGATAAAGAGATTTAATATGACAAATGCAAACACAGTCGCTACACCAGCTGACAATTTTCAAGAAATGAATGCCTCTGAGGAGGATCAAGGAAAGAGAATATCAACAAAAGTACCGTATCGCGAAGCAAAGGGAGGACTACTATTTCTGGCAACTGTAAATCGACCTGACATCACATTTGCGGTATATCGTGATAGTCAATTCTGTGAGGACTCAAGAAAAATTTACTGGAAACCAGTAAAAAGTATACTTAAATACCTTGAGGGTACAAAAGAATACAGTCTTAAATTTAGTGCATCTAGTGACAAGAATGAGATAAGAGGATACTCAGATGCAGACAACAAAGATCCAGAGACAAGGAGAAGTATAACTGGACATGCATTGAGACAAGGTAACTCAACAGTAAATTGGGGAACTAGAAAGCAAAAGTGTGTAACGTTATCAACATCCGAGTCCGAGTTCATCGCCGCGTGTCATGCTACAACAAACATGATATGGCTAAACAGACTGGTTGATCAGCTCACTGGAGTACACTCGCTGTCCACACTCCATGTCGACAACCAAAGTGCAATTGCTTGGATCAAAAACGGAAGCTTTCAAGCAAGATCCAAACTTATAGATATAAAATACAAGTTCATCATGGAAAAATACGAATCAAAAGATCTCAGGGTAGAGTATAAGCCATTAAAAACTCAAATCACTGACATTTTCACCAAGCCATTAAGTAAATCACAGTTAGAGATGTTGAGAGAAAAAATGGGCATTATGAACCTAACTCAGCGCGCGATAACGTGCCAAAGCTAATATCTACTAGCAATATAGATTTGTCTGTTTAAGGTACACATTTACAGTCATCATTCAATAATCACCAATCCAAAGGTCACCGTCAAAAACTAGTCATGTTAGGTGTTAGACTAGTCCCAGATTTATATTATAAACTAAAGTGGGAGTGTTGATGATTGTTAGTTTATTATAATTATCTACCGAGCTAAATAAAAGATATGAAGTGATCGCCAGGCGGCAGCATATAAGTCAAGCTGATGTATGCATCCCCCTCTGGAGGATCTCACTCACTTACTTACTGTGTAACCTATTAGTAAAATAAAAACACATGTCTATTATTAGGTAGATTTTTTTAAAAATCTAGATATTGTATTTGTCCTTATGGTTGATTTTTTAAGGAATTTTATCATAACCTATCATAATTAGTTAAGTAGAGTTTGAAAATACCATTCGTTGAAAAATGTATGAATGTATATATATGCTGCGTTCTACGCCAAATTGGACATCAATTAGTTTTTGCACCTCGGATTTTTGAAGTGAAACTTCTTTACGGAGGCTAAAATTGAATGATTTGAGGTGGAAAAGGGGAGGTAGCGCCAGAGGAGAACCATTGAGTGAAAGTTCAAAATAGGCAAGAAGGGGAATTGCTTGTATAGCAAGTCTCATATATTTTAAAGAGTCGGGGGAGTTGAGAAGAGTCGAGTAGAATGGACGAGTGTAGTGCGCATGCGTCGTAATTTAACCACGTTATTCATATATAAATACATATATATATTAGGGTGTGTTAAAAAAAACGACTAATGTTTTTTTTTCGAATGGCCGTGGAATTCTGTCGGAGGATGTCAAAATGAAGTTTCTGTGAAAATCTGAGCTCTTAATACTGATATTTAGAGGTCGCGAATCATAATTTACTATTTTCCATTTAAATAACATAGGAAAAAAAAATTTTAAGCTTGGAATTTTATACCTTGGCAATGGCTCATTGTACAGATGAGCTTAGGATATATTTTTGTAGGAAATAAAACGCTCTACAAAAAAAGTATCTTATCATTCTTTGATAAATTCGTCTGTTGAAAAGTTATTGAAGCCTAAACTCAAATTGATCGTAAATTTAGAGTTCTTTTCACTTTTTCGGTAAAACTATCAGAATTAGCACAAAATGCCATGAGATTTTTTTTGTAGAGAATTTTATTCCCTACGAATTATTTTGAATGAACTTTTTTCAAATTCCGCATAACTTTCTCGTTATTTCCATTTCAATATCACGCTCTTAAAAAAAAATAGTGTTCTGATCGATTTTAAGAGCTTAACATTGAAATGGAAATAACTAGAAAGCTATGCGAAATTTGAGAAAACTTTATCCAAGATAATTTGTCGGGAACGAAATTTTCTACAAAAAGACCATTCGGCAGCCAAAATGGAAAGTAGATTTCTTACTTAATCTATCGAATAAGTTAATTTCGTACATGAATATCTTGTAAAACATGTTAGTGTGTAGTCACGGTATGAAATTTCTCGGTGAACTTCAGATAATTCATTTGACTCAAGATGTCGAATGAGCCACCTTGCGAACTCAGTGAGACGTCTTTCAAAAGAGTTCTCAAAGAGTTCTTTTTTTTGACGTCGTAAATAAGACTTCATTATAAATTTACCATGACGTCTTTAAGGAGCTCCTAATTTTGACTTCATAAGGAACTTAAAAAAATAATATATTTAGACTTAGGAGTTCTTAAAAATGACATCTTTAAGAAGTCATCATAAGACTTCTTGAGGACTCATTCAAAAAGACGTCGTAAAGCAGTCATTCCGACTTGATGGTGTCTGGGTAGATATAGTATACTAATATAAATTTTTCGCAAATAGAGTATTGCTATATTCATAGTCTACAATGTTTATTTAATTTTCAGATGGTTACAATCACCTAACGGTATTACTATTAACAAAATATTATCTTCTAATGCAAACCAATGAAAAGATTATATTATTAGCGACAAGAATAATTTAATAGCAATAGTTTTTAATGTGTAGTGCATAAGTTATTAAGACTTAAAACCATAAAAGATGCACGTTTCTATATTAAAAAAAATTTTCAATAGTTTGAAAGTATCATAACACAGTAAAACTGTCAATCATACCGTGTACAGGTACATTCGAAACATCATTAATGATAAAAGTGATACTTTTAAAATAAAAAATAGCTGTGAAATTTAATGGTTACTTTGTGCACAATAAAATACAACTGACAGAACTTTGTTATAATGGGATATGCAAAAGTTATGTGGAAAGAAAACCATATTTTCATCATTTTTCGATTCCATAAAAATTTTCAAAGCTATCAAATTATTGGAAGAAATGGTCGAAACATAAAGTTTAAGGTCATAAATTAAAGCTTATTAGACAAGCTTTCATATATTTTTTACGGAAATTGTCTATGAGTATTGGTTTTAAAATTGTATAAACATGAAAGTGGATGAAAACTAATTTTTTCAAAAGATCGTGGAAATTTGAAACAGCCATAACTTCTAAACTAATTGACCGACTTAGCTCATCTTCGAACTTAACCGTGATAATTGTCCATAGAATGAGTGTGAAAAATTTCATCAAGATTTGATTAGAATTGTAGCCGAAATCCTATCCTAAAAACTTGGTTATATTACATATATATATATATATATTTATTGAGACAATCTAAATTGTCTTCGTCGTCCTCAGCCTTGCGGTTCCCATTTTTCCCCGTCTTTTTGCTGTCTGAAACTACTCAAGTCATAGTGCCGTGGTCACATGACTAATTTTCACGTCGACGCATGACCGTAAGGGTGAAGTGGGGACAGAGTTCAGAGGCAAGTCCCAGACCCTCAATCATGAGTCAATGACTTCGTTCCTGGATCAATTAGCGTACAGACGTTCTTATATTAATTATTCAGTATTAATTCCGGCAATTTACTTGCAAAACCTAATTATAATTCAGGCAATTGACTTGCGATATTCTGTACATTATTGGCAATTATCTTGCAATTATATTTTATTGTTTAATTATTAATTTCTATAAGTAAAGTTAGTTTAAGTAACTATCACTGTACCTACTGGCGAGATCCTCGTAATATACATTTATACTGTGCTACACATCTCTCTACATTACACCCAGCGCTTGCATTTTCTTGTAAGTAATTTTTAATATTATAATTGGCAATAAACTTGCACATATTATTAATCATTCATTTTACCTACTACTTGTTCATCTTATTCATATCCTATTTTACTGGTAAGATCCTTCAATAGTTTAATAAAAGTATCATTAATTAAGTAAGAATTGATAAGTTCGTCAACAATATGAAATCTATTGATAAGTCATAAGCCGTGAGGTAAGTTAGTGAATTTCACATACGTTGCCATGTTTGAATAAGTGCGGGTCTTTGCTTTGCAAGAACCCCAGCCCACTGCTCTGTCCAAGTGAAATAAAAATTTGTTAGAGGCCAGCCTAAGCCAGGGTTCAACCCGCGAATTCTGGTGGCTGCTGGTAAAAATCGCGAAAGCGAAAAGCGATTTGTCTCAATATATATATATACATTTTTCAACGAATGGTATTTTCGAACTCTATTCAACTAATTACGATAGGTTATGACAAAATTCCTTGAAAAATCTAGATTTTTAAAAAAATCTACCTAAAAAGACCTTATGATATTTTGTGATAAATTTAATAGTGTCGCCGGAAAATTTAAAAGAACTCGAAATTCACTATAAATTTGATTTCAAGCTCAAATAACTTTTTAACAGACGAATTTATTAAAGAATGATAAGATACTTTTTTTGTAGAGCGTTTTATTTCCTACAAAAATATATCCTGAGCTCATCTGTACAATGAGCCATTGCCGAAGTATAAAATTTCAAACTTAAAATTTTTTCTTTCCCATGTTATTTAAATGGAAAATAGAAAATTATGATTCGCGACATTTAAATATCAATATTAAGAGCTTATATTTTCACAGAAACTTTATTTTGATATCCTCTAACAGAATTCCACAGCCACTCGAAAAAAAAACTTTCGTTGATTTTTTTGACACACCCTAATATATATGGGGCATTCCATGCCAAATCACCGAGGTTTTGACCCGACCCACTTCGATTTAGCTGAAACGTTTTTATGATTTTCTATCCTACCAAAGACATTTCTCTGAATTTTTCCAGATTTTTTTACCCAACCCAAAAAAGTTATGAATTTTTGAAAAAAACCTTTCAGCACTTTTTTTTTTTTCAAAATTTGTGTTTTTAAATGTAATTTTCAGAAAAAAAATACAAAAAATTTTTCAGAAGTTACTATATATGAATCATTTAGTTTTTTCAAAAAAACCGCCATTTTTTTAAAGTCCGAAATCTTCGATTCTCAATTTTTTTGTCTCAAAAAAAACTTCATCTAAGAAAGTATTTCACCCCGCTATTCCCATTTTGTGCCGACTTTCCTTTATATTTTTGTTTTTGATTGAAAATAAAAAAATTTCTAAATTTGGCTTATTTCTTATGACTTTGCGCTGAAGTTTTTTTGGATTGTTTTTAAAAGCTCAGAAGTTGAATAAAATTGTACATAAACAATCGTAAAGTGTATTAGGGGCAAGGATTGATTTTTTCGGAGGAAAATTCCCAATTTTTAAATATAGTAAAACCTAAATTTACAATTAACGTTCTCAATAAGACAATTTATAGATAAACTGAGAAAAATATAGATAGCCTTATAGACAGTTTTTGATCAAATTGAACGGAACATAGTATAGTACCGGATATCTCAACTGGTAGAGCACTCGGTGGGATACCGACATGGTCTAGGTTCGATTCTCAGTTCGGGCTATCTTTATTTTTCTTATTTTATCTATAAATTGTCTTATTGAAAAAGTTGATTGTAATTTTAGCTTTTACTATATTTAAAAATTGAGAATTTTCCTCCGAAAAAAATAATCCTTGCCGCTAATACACTTTACGATTATTTTTGTACAATTTTATTCAACTTCTGAGCTTTTAAAACCAATCCAAAAAAACTTCAGCGCAAAATCATAAGAAATAAGCCAAATTTCGAAATTTTTTTATTTTCAATCAAAAAAAAAAAATATAAAGGAAAGTCGGCACAAAATGGGGATAGCGGGGTTAAATACTTTTTTAGATGAAGTTTTTTTTTGAGACAAAAAAATTGAGAATCGAAGATTTCGGACTTTAAAAAAATGGCGGTTTTTTTGAAAAAACTAAATGATTCATATATCGTGACTTCCAAAAAATTTTTTTGTATTTTCTTCTGAAAACTGCATTTAAAAACACAAATTTTGGAAAAGATAAAAGTGCCGAAAGGTTAATTTTTGAGAAAGTTATAGCAATTTAAACAAAAAAGAGCGGTTTTTTTTTAAAATTCGTAACTTTTTCTGGGTTGGGTAAAAAAATCCGAAAAAATTCAGAAAAATATCTTTGGTAGGATAGAAAATCATAAAAAAGTTTCATCGAAATCGAAGGGGGTCGGGTCAAAACCTCGGTGATTTGGCATGGAATGTCCCATATATATATATATGTATATATGTATATATATATATATATATATATATATATATATATATATATATATATATATATATATATATATATATATATATATATATATATATATATATATATATATATATATATATATTCACCACCAAAGTGGTGACCCCAAAGTGATTTCTTTTTAAGGGAAGCATCGAACACGTGCATTACATAGTTTGTAAAACTCTCGCGAGTTCTCGTGTCGTTTTGCCGCGAATATTTTGTCGCGTAGCCGATTAACCGGAGACTGATTTTTATCCACAGTTATTTTTGTGTGAATTTATTTTTGAATTATTTAGTGCAGTGATTTTTTCATTATTGTGCGTTTTTTATTCTTTTATCACCGCTGGTGCATTGCTGGGCATCTTATGGACGTTATGCCGCATCAGTGTTGATTCAAGGGACCTTTAGTACGAATCAAATAGTGATAAAAGTTTTCGCAAGCTGTGATAAAAAAATTATAATAAATTTTTCGTACAGTGTCGCGTATAATTTTCTTTCCATTACCGGAAATACCATAGAGGATTAGGCCGATCCATCGGCTGCACATTCCCGAGCCGTGCGTCATCGATAATCTTTCGGTAGCGCAGTACCGAATTACTGACATTGTTGACGTTCGATGTCAGGCTCTGAAACCGAAAGCGACAAGACAATAAAATCCGAGCCATCTGACGAAGACACATTCAAATCTAATTTATCGGGATCGTCGTGTGTGCCAAATTTGACCTGGTGATACTATTGCTTGACATTCGCGTCACCGCAGAAGTCGAGCAGTTAATCCTTCAGTCTCCTGCGACAACTCCATACAGCGATTTAAAAGCCGCTTTAATAAAATGCTTCACGAGGTCCGAAGAAGCTCGGATCACTCAGCTCCTCGACAGAGAGAGACTTGGCGATCGGACACCATCGCAACATTTACGTCATCTGCGTACGTTAGCTCCCGGCATTGATGACGCTATAATTAAAGCACGTTGGTTTTCCCATATGCCAAATGAGATTCAAGTATGTCTTGAAGCTATCAGCGATTCAACGCTCGATAAACTCGCCGAGTCCGCTGATCGTATGGTTGAGCGTATATCACTTAAACCTCAAGTCGCCGCCGCCACTGCAAAATCATCATCATCATCATCAACCGCCGAGCACGACGAGATTGCTGCACTGCGCAGAGAAATTGCGCAGCTCACGAATCAAGTCAAAAACTTGAAAGTTAAACGTGGCAGATCAAGAAGTCGATCGCGGTCACGTGTACCGAAGAAGTTTGACTTCTGCTGGTACCACTACAAGCATGGTAAAAATGTCCGATCATGCGCTCCCAGCTGTAAATGGCAGGGAAACGTAAACGAGAATCAATAGAGGCGGCCAATGATTCTCAATCGATTTCTCGCTGCCTGTTTATCTGAGACCGAACTACAGGAACGGAATATCTTGTCGATTCCGGCTCCGCTTCTTCCGTCTTTCCATGTGGCTGGCTGAAATCACTCAGTACACCCATAGGTTACCTACTGTATGCCAACTGTATGTATGGAAGTAAAATTTCTCGGCCATGTCATCACCAAAGATGGAATTAAGCCGTTACCGGAAAAAGTCGAGGCTGTTGTCAATTTCGAGCCTCCTACCACCGTCAAAGCTCTTCGTTGATTTCTCGGCACAGTGAATTTTTACAGAAAGTTCATCAAGAACGCTGCAGAAATTCTAGCACCGTTAAATAAAATTTTGGAAGGACCCAAAGTCAAAGGCTCTCATCCAGTCAACTGGACAACCGAACTTCAAGAGTCTTTTAAGTCAGCTAAACGAGCTCTCGCGGATGCTACATTGTTGGTTCACCCCAAAATCGATGCTGACTGGGCAATATTCACCGACGCATCCGAAATCAGTATTTGAGCCGTTTTACAACAAAAAGTGGGTAACAACTGGCAACCACTGGCAATTTTCTGTCGAAAAGTGCACCCGTAGATTCAAAAATTGTCGACGTACGACCGCGAGTTGAACGCCATCTATGAGGCTGTGAAATACTTTCGGCACATATTCGAAGGCCGGCATGTTACGATCTACACTGATCACAAGCCGCTTCAGTACGCTTACAAACAGCGCACCGAAAGAGCATCACCTTGGCAATTTAGCATTGTACTGTGACATTGGATCAGGTACGGTGCGACCTTACGTTCCAGAGCCGCTGAGAAAGAAGGTGTTTAATTCACTGCACTCGCTAGCTTATCCTGAAATCAAAGGATCATTAAAAATGATCTCTAAACGATACGTCTCGCCGTCGATTAATAAAGATTGTCGAGAATGGGTGAAATCTTGCATCGATTGCCAGAAAAATAAAATCCAGAAACACGTGTCATCACCGATCTCCAGTTTTCAACCTCCAACTGAACGATTCGAGCACATACATATCGATCTAGTGTTTTTAAGATCGTCAAGAGGCTTTAATCAATGCCTAGCGATCATCGACCGATTCACGAGGTTTCCTGAGGCTGTCCCGTTATCAAATGGAACTGCAAAAATGGTAGCACATGCACTATCGCTGCAGTGGATTTCTCGCCACGGAGTACCTAAACGCATTACCTCGGACCAAAGTTCGCAATTCGAATCGTCGTTATTTCAGTCGTTACTAAAAATGTATGGAATAAAATACCTACATACTACACCGTACCATTCGCAAGCCAATGGTCTCGTCGAAAGTTTACATCGTCAGCTAAAGGCAGCACTTTTGTGTCATGGTAGGACGCATTACCAACCGTTTTGCTCGGCTTACGCGCTGCTTGGAAAGACGACATCCAGACGACCCGGGTTGAATTAGTATACGGTGAGCCTATACGATTACCCGGTGAGTTACTATCTCCCACTAATGAAACTACGCCTCATAACATCGTCAATACTCTAAAACGTCATTTCAACTCATTGGCACCGACCGAAATGTCGCGTCATGGCAAGCATTCTGTTTTCTGTTTCAGGAACTTTAGTACTTGCAGTCATGTACTGGTATGGAATGACCAGGTTGGACCATCTTTCACAGCGCCATACGAAGGTCCATATCGTGTAATAACTCGACACGATAACTACTTCATCGTCGATTTCCGAGGACGACAAATCGCCATTTCAGTAGATAGATTAAAGCCGGTTTACGAGGCGAATTCAGTCGACACAACGACAACAATAACAAACTCTCAGCCGAATAACACAGCAACCGAGACCCAAAAACGCCGAGTCCGGTTTAATATTTAAAAATTTACACGATTTAATTTTTTTTACTCAAAAGTTATTTTTTTTTTACAAAGTAAGAATTCACCACTGTACTATACTCATTCATTTACTTATTTATTTATTCATATCATTTGTAAATATTCCATTACTTTAATTATCGTGCATTAAATTTAAAACAAAAAAAAAACAAAGGGAGTTCTGTAGCGTTGCTACAATAATTACGATCGATCAATTTCGGCAATCTACGCTGAAGATCGATTTTTCCATATTCCGTCTTTACCTCGTTCGTAGAGACATTACATATTACACAATTACAAGATACACCGCTGAGCTGTGAATACGCAATCAAGAATTTTCAATTTGTATACTTTTCTCTTACTGTGTTAATTACTTTGGATAAATAAAACATTTATTTATCATTACTAGTTGGTTTAAATAGTTTATTTTTACATAATTAAATTTTACCCTTAACCACTAAATATATGTATATATATATATATATATATATATATATATATATATATGTGTGTGTGTGGTGGTTCGGCTTCCCTCCGCGAGTTGGCATTCACAACTCGCGCCTCTCGCAATACCTCGTCCCTATGTCTGTTTCAATATATAACATTTCCAACATGTAACTTCCAACACGGCGTCTTAGGTGGGGTATACGATAGACACACCTAAGTGAGGAGTCTCAGCTATCGTATACTTAGACGAAACGCCTTTCACCCCACAAATACCTCTTTCTATCTCTCCTCTTCCCATTATCATTCACAACGTTTTCCTCTTTGGTAGTTGGCGACTTAGGCAGTGATTATTGCAATCTAAACCTAAAGTATCGTCGCCAAATATATATATATATATATATATATATATATATATATATATATATATATATATATATATATATATGTAATATAATCAAGTTTTGAGAACACGATTGCGGCTACAATTCTTATCAGATCTTGATGAAATTTTTCACACTCATTCTATGGGCGATTATCACGGATAAGTTCGAAGATGGGCTAAATCGGTCAATTAGTTTAGAAGTTAGATTGTTTTAAATTTCCACGATTTTTCGAAAAAATTAGTTTTTATCCACTTTCATGTTCATATAATTTTAAAACTACTACTCATAGACAATTTTCGTAAAAAGTATATGAAAGCTTGTCTAATAAGCTTTAATTCATGACCTTAAACTTTATGTTTCGATCATTTCTTCCAATAATTTGATAGCTTTGAAAATTTTTATGGAATCAAAAAATGATGAAAATATGGTTTTCTTTCCACATAACTTTTGCATGTTCTATTATAACAAAGTTCCGTCAGTTGTACTTTATTGTGCACAAAATAACCTGTAAATTTCACAGCTATTTTATATTTTAAACGTATTTCTTATATTACTTATGATATAATCAATGTGATCAAATGTACTTCTACGTCCTATGATTATCACTGGTATTGTCATTACGATAGCACCCACAGTTCTTATCGGATCTCAATGAAATTTTCTATACTTATTCAATAGGTGATTACCTTAATCAAATTTGAAGATGAGCTGAATCGGTCGATTAGTTTTGAAGTAATGGCTGTTTGAAATTACACGATTTTTCGAAAAAATCAGATTTCATTAACAGTTGAAGTTCATATGACATCAAAACTAAAACTGATAGATAATTTCAGTAAAAAGTATCTTAAAGCTTGTTTAATAAGCTTTAATTCTTGACCTTAAACTTTATGTTTTGACCATTTCTTCCAATAATTTGATAGTCGTGAAAATTTTAATAGAATCAAAAAATGTGGAAAATATCGTGTTCATTATACATAACTTATGCATTTCCCATTATAATATAATTTTGTCAGTTATATCTTATTGTGAATAGAATAACCTGAAAATTTTACAGCTAAATATTTTATAGTTTAAAAGGATTTCTTTTATTATTTATGACGTTCCAATCGTACCTGTACGTCCTTTCACTAACTGGTTTTGCGATTGTAATAGTGATTACAATTATAATCTCATACTAATTAAATTTTCTATTCTTTGTTTACGTGAATGTTAGTTTGGTATATTATCTATATAATGTTTTGTCAATTCAACTATCTGAAGTTTTTTATCGAAATAATCGTTGTCTTTTTTTACCCTCACTTTTAGAAAACAAGTTTAATTCAATATCATGACTATACACTGACATGTATCTATACACTAACAAGATATGTATGGATAAACCTACTTTTTTATGTCGATTAATTGAAAAATCTACCCTCCATTTCGGCTGCCGAATGGCCTTTTTTTATGTTGCGCATCGAAAATACTGCATTTCAAGGAAAAAAAGGCCATTCGGCAGCCGAAGTGGAAGATAGATTTTCCATTTAGTCTATATAAAAAGTTTCATATACACATATCTTGAGATACATGTTAGTGTATAGTTATGATATGAAATTAGGCTCGTTTTTCTAAGAGTCAGGGTGAAAAAAGACGATTATTTTCGATAGAGAACTTCAGATAGTTGATTTGACAAAACATTAAATAGGTAATGTACCAAATTAACCATCATGTAAACAAAGTATAGATAATTTAATTAGTATGAGATCATAATTATAATCACTATTACGATGGCAAGACCAGTTATAATTATAGGATGTACAGGTACGATTGAAACATAATAAATAACAAAAGAAATACTTTTGAAATATAAAATAGCTGTGAAATTTACAGGTTTTTTTGTTCACAATAAAATACAACTGACAAAATTGTATTATAATCGAAAATGCATAAGTTATGTGGAATAAACACCATATTTTCAACATTTTCCGATTCCATTAGAATTTTCAAGGCTATCAATTATTAAAAAAAATGGTCCAATCATGACGTTTAAGGTAAAAAATCAAAGCTTACCAAACAAGCTTTAAAATACTTTCTACTGAAATTCTCTATTAGTTTTAGTTTTAATGTTATATAAACTTCAACAGTGAATAAAAACTGATTTTTTCGAAAAATCGTGAAAATTTCAAACAGCCATTACTTCAAAACTAATCGACCGATTCAGCTTATCTTCGAACTTAACTGTGGTAATTACACATAGAATAAGTGTAGAAAATTTAATTAGGATCCGATAAGAATTGTAGGCGTAATCGTGATGACGAAAATGGTTATATTACATACATACATATATTTTTTAACGAATGGTATTTTTGATTCCTACTCAACTAATTATGATAGTTAAAATATATAGCCAAATAGATAGCCAAAAACAAAAATTTACTGAAGAATATATAAGTTGAGACAATGTGAATTGTCTTGGTCGTTCTCAATCACTTCGATCCTGGATCACTTAGTACTTAGACGTACCTTAGCTATCAATTTGCGATATTTATTATTTCTATTATTACTCTGGCAATTTTACTTGCGATATTATTTTCTTACTTTTTATAAATTGTTATAACTAGTTTAAATCGAGTGTTAATAAAACTATTAATATTATATATTACTGGCGATTCACTCGCGATACAAAAATTATCATATTAAATCATAAATTCTGTGTAAAACTGCGCCATTCTACGTCGAAAAATATTGTATCCGGCATCTACGAGGACAGTCTATACATTGTTGAGTTCAGAGCGTTTATTGTAAGTAACTGAATCTTATTATAATTGGCAATAAACTTGCATTCTTTCTAATTAAATTGCTTCACTCTATCTTTCACCCATATTATTTATTTTCCTATTTTATTGGTAAGAATTATTAAACCGTCTATTAAGAATATTATTGAGTAAGAACTAATAAGTCTATTCATTATAAGCAATCTATTGATAAATAATAAGCAGTGAGGTAAGTTGGTAAATTTTACATACGTTGCCGTGTTTGAATAAGTGCGGGTCTTTGCTTTGCAAGAACCCCAGCCCACTGCTCTGTCCAAGTAAAATAAAAATTAGTTAGAGGCCAGCCTAAGCCAGGGTTCAACCCGCGAATTCTGGTGGCTGCTGGTTAAAATCGCGAAAACGAAAAGCGATTTGTCTCAAAGTATCACGAATAATTTAGAAGATATTGATACAAATGGCAGTGGTATAGATAGTGTAACATCTGATTTCGATAACGAAGTTGAATACGGAGATGAAGATGAAACAGAGAATGGATTCTCACACCAGTCTTGGCATAGCGGTATCAAGGATATTGTTGCATGATTTATTTTTTGCATTTAATTCAAAGTATTATAATTCTTTAAATTTCAAACTATTTAATTTTGTCCAATTTTTATTTATCAAGTTGCGCGAGGGCTGGCCAGTCAATGTTTTGAAGGAGCTGAGTTCATATAAAATTAAATAGTTGGAGCTGTCTATAGAGAATGGTTGTGTCATGTAGGGTTATCGTGTAGTAGTACCTGAAAAATTGCGCAATAAAATATTAAAAATTTTGCATGAGACACATTCAGGTATAGTTAAAATGAAGTCGATTGCTAGGTCCTACATTTGGTGGGCAGGAATTGATAAATATATTGAACAAGTGAATAATTCTTGTGAATATTGTTTGATAAACTTTAATAAACCGAACAGATCCACGTTACATCTGTGGCCTTGGCCTGAAGGACCTAACATTCGAATTCATGCAGACTTTTTAGGATTTGCTAAGCGAGATGCATATTTGGTAATAATCGACGCGTACTCAAAATGGGTGGACGTCAGAGCTATGAAAGACGTAACGACTCCAACAACAATAGCTGTTTTCAGAATATATTTTGAAAATCGGAGTTTACC
Organism: Microplitis demolitor; assembly: GCF_026212275.2. Taxonomy (NCBI): domain Eukaryota; kingdom Metazoa; phylum Arthropoda; class Insecta; order Hymenoptera; family Braconidae; genus Microplitis; species Microplitis demolitor. The sequence goes on along the minus strand of NC_068549.1, from coordinate 16,182,677 downwards.
CATGTCACTGATAATGGACCGAAATTTACATCTAAGGAATTTAAAGAATTTTTAGAGAGACAAGGTGTAATTCATATGTTAACTGCACTATATCCTGAGTCTAATGGTTAAGCTGGAAACGCGGTTAAGTCTTTTAAAGCTAAGTGTTTAGTCACGAGCTTAATCATTTTGAAAAGTTTTGTGTACTTTAGCTACGTCTGGGAGCTGCTGAACTCGCTATTGACTTCAAGGCCAGAATAGCGTCGGGTCACTTGCTATTTGGGCCCGGTACATAAAATTTCTGGCTCATGGCCGTGTCAAGTCGGCATGAGAGCCCCGCTACCAGCCGACCAATCAGGAAAATTGGCGGCTAACTATATTCTGTTGGCACGCTTTTAAGCCAATGGGAAAATTCACTGGGACAGCCATGCTGTCCACGTCATTACCGAGCGGCAACGAAGGAGAAGACGCCTGCCCAAGCCATCAATCTACATCGTGGATTGTTCAGTACAAAAACAGCTATCCGTCTAACTACTTCGCTCAATAAATTATTCTTGTAATGTAATTCCGCTAACATTACGCTTTATTATTCTCAATAATTAGACAGTAAAATAAGGCTGCTATTTACTGAGGATAAATTGATTGTTATTCGCGTTTAATTAATTACAAATTAATTTCCTCGTGTTTAAACGCTATCGACCACATGTCAAATATACTATACGTGAACTTGCATTCGCTATCGTGTATAATAAAACGTCGCATTCGCTGTTAAGTATTTCTCTCACAGGTTTTCCGTGTAAATATTGTTAAATAAAGAGCTAATTTATCATCTGTAATTTTGGTGTTCATTTTTAGTTATTGAATTAATTACACCTACACCAGAATCCTTTTGTGCATTCTCTCAATTTTACACTAAGTTTAAACTAGTGCTGTTAAACGGATATTCCAGAGCTGAACTACTTGATAGTTATTTATTTCATTATAGATCAACACCTAACTGTACAACGGGTTTAAGTCCGGCTGAATTACATTTAAAGAGGAAAGTCCGAACTAAATGGGACTTATTAACGAATAAAACTAGAGACAAAGTTGAAAATCAGCAAGCGGTTTAGCAAAGGAATTACCGTGGTAATAGATCTGAAAAATTCAATGTAAATCAACAAGTAATTGTAAAAAATTATAGTAATAAGTCGTGGTGCCTGGCTAAAATAATTCAAATATTTAATCCAATTACCTATGAGGTACGCACTGATGATAATAAGATATGGAAAAGACATGAGGACCAAATAAAGAGATTAAGGGGGGAGGAGAATGAGGTAGAGAATAGTATGGGGAACGAGATGTCAATAAGCGTGTCGAGTCAAGTAAATGTCTCTGAAGCTGGGGTAACGAAAGAGGTCGAAAGTGAATCAGACGTCAACCATTCTCGCAGCAAGTGTGTAACTAGCGATAAGGCCATAAATAAGCAGGTGGTAGCTCCTAGGACCAGAACGATGACTGCGCCGGTGTAGCTCATAAGTCATTTCGAATTCGTAAACCACCTGTACGGTTAAATTTATAACTATTCATTTACAATTGTCTACTACGATGTTTTGATGCAAATGTATAATGGTTATAAGAGCATGTGTGCGTGTATATAGGATAAGTCTGTGTATCAGGATGATTACAATATTCTTTTAAAATAATAAGGGAGGAGTGTAATGTATGTAATAATAATATAGAGCGCGCTGGGGTTAGTCTTGCTTGTACGCTAATACCTAAAGCTCTAGCACAACATTCTGACATCGGGCCTGCCACGAGTAATATTTAATGAGAGATAGCAATAAATAAGACTGTGTTGTTAATTAAGCGTTCCTATATTATTAAGATACCTCATCCATATTATTAGACATTTCAAATAATAATTAATTATTGGTAATGGTCGCGTGGACCTCAGTGGGAGGCACCGGGCAAACAGGGCGATTTTCCTAGAGGATAAGCTCTTGGTTTCATTTTGATTTTGAGCACACAAACGATAAACCCCGCAGGGGCCTCTCTGTGTATCAATGCAGAATTAGGATTTTTGTACGTTAGAGAAATTAGTAATTTCACCTACCTTTTGGTGTATGACTGCTTACTTTAAAAGTTGGCCTTCGTGATATGTCGGGCTGGAACTTCCGTAAACGGCAACCGATGGTATTCGATCACAGATTATTTAGTCCAGGATAAAGGAATGTGGTTCTTAATATTAGAAATAATTTAATATACTGGTTTTCTCTAACGATAACTGTTTATTTAAGATTAGCCCTATGGGCTCGCCGTAAACAGTTCCAAAGGTGTTAAATTGTTCTTATCACTAAAGTTCTTTGCTTTCACTTGAATCCCTAAGGATTACACTTAACTATTAACCTTAAACTTACAGGTTTACACTTTGAATTTATCAAGTCCTTAGCTCATTTGAGTTCAGTCTGAATCTCCGACTCCAGCAATTCACTTGGACGAGAATCGCTGTTTATAGACAACAATTATTATAAAAATCACCCACGCCTCCTAGTGTTTTACGCCAGCGGTACTTCCCGTACGGTGATTTTCGGAAAAGAAAGTATAATTTTGGAAAGACAATTTTGAATAAAGATTTTTACGGTAACAAGCAACTTGCCACGCCTCCTTCCCGTGGGATTTTCTAGTATACTTGACTGTTTAGATTTTATTAATGAAAATGAACTAATCGGTTTAAGAGAAATAGAAAATAGAAAAATAATGTTGCCTAAACGTTACACGGTTTAGAACTCACGCGGACCAGCAAGGAAGATACATTAACTTCTCAAGCGTAATTGGCTGCCGCATATTTATGTTCGTTGTTTGTATAACCTTGGTTCGCGTTCCTGGAGGGAATAATTTAGGATATATAATTGGATGAATTTAGAATACAGTCAAGTGTAATTTCCTGATTCGAGGAAACGTTGATGTCGTGCAACGAGGTGTTGTCCGAAGTTGCTGACCTTAAAATTGTTAACGCTGCACTTTACAATGAGCTCGGCAAAGAGGCCCCTTTAATATATATGGCAAGCCTGATATAACACGGCTATTTATCTTAAGGTAGTTGTCGGGTGATGAACATAGTGTCAGAAAGTTCTAAAATTTTTTATACTTATTAAGAGTATTAAGATACAATTACCATTGAAATTTGAAGTCGATTGACCATCTCTAATTCGAGATATTTATAATTAAAGTTTGGATAATTAACATTGCGAGCAATGAGTATACGTTTTAAGTCACGTTCTTGATTCTAATAAAAAAACTTTACAATGAGCTCGGCAAAGAGGCCCCTTTAATATATATGGCAAGCCTGATATAACACGGCTATTTATCTTAAGGTAGTTGTCGGGTGATGAACATAGTATCAGAAAGTTCTAAAATTTTTTATACTTATTAAGAGTATTAAGATACAATTACCATTGAAATTTGAAGTCGATTGACCATCTCTAATTCGAGATATTTATAATTAAAGTTTGGATAATTAACATCGCGAGCAATGAGTATACGTTTTAAGTCACGTTCTTGATTCTAATAAAAAAACTAACAGTCGGAAGTTTTTGAAAAACTAACAGAAAATTAATAAATTTAAAAGAAAAAAAAAAGGATTCACCATCTCATTGTTGATATATAGCAATTCAAAGTTGAACAATAAATAAAAAATATACTTGTCCATGCATTGGACAGAAAGAATCTGACAACGCTGTACGTGAGTATTCATTGAATATTTGAGCGGTAAATTGAAGCAGATACTCAGTACACTATACAGCAACTGGTGAAGCATATGCGACGTTGTCAAATTATAATTTAAAAAAATGTTCAACAGTATTTGTGTATACACGTATATGAGTAATGTGTAGGTAACCTTCTCACGGGTACAGTATCAAATAAAAGTAATGTCTCATTTTAACTACAACCTAACCTACTCTTACCACGTATATGGCTCATAACTTTTTGACAATATTGTAGCAGGATAACTACTTTAAAATATACTCAAATAATCTAAAATTATGTGAAATAATGGATTAGGCAGAATACAGGCACATGAAATGAATAAAAATAGACAAGTTTATTGCCAATTATAATAATAAGAATTACTTACAATAGTAATATTATTTTATTTACAATAGTAATTTATTTACAATAATAATATGAATCGGCTGCTCTTTGACGGCAACGGCTCCAGTGAAGTTGAGTAGGCGCGTGGTACAATTTTAACTTACAATTATTATTATTCGTTATGATAGGATGCAATATTTGTTATAAATTTTAGTTAATGGAATGTTTACTCAATTATATCTTAGCTATACTGTTAATTACAAAAAATGACATAGCAAGTAATCGCTTATAAATAATTAATTCTACGTAGCAAGTAGTCGTTAAGAGAAAAAAAGATACTTTAGAATTATTTAGCACATCTGCGCATTAAGATCCAACATCGAAGTGATTGACCGATAGTTTAGGGCATAGGACTAACCTCGGGGCTTTATCCCCACTTCACCCTTACGGACATGCGTCGACGTGATAATTAGTCATGTGACCGTGGCACTATGAGTTGTGTAGTTTCAGACGGCAACGAGACGGGGAAAAACAGGGATAGCAAGGCTGAAAACGAAAAGGACAATTCACATTTTCTCAATATATATATATATATTAGACTGGGCCAAAAAATCGACTATTTTTTTTTCTTTCGATACTGTGAAAATATTATTCCTGATGAACAAAAAAAATTATTGTGCAGGTTTGAGCCCTTAATATTGATATTAAGAGCTGTATCGTTACGACTATTCGTTTTTTAACAGAAACTCATTTTTTACCCAAAACTTGTAAATCATCTATTTAAAAAATTTGAGCAATGTATATTTTTAAAAGAAAATTGAATTCCTTACAAAAAATCTCTCTTAGTAAATTGACGTAAAACGAACCGTTTTCTTGTAACCGTGCTATAAACATTGATTTGTTTTTTAAATTCTTTGTTTCTATTTTGGCTTTTTGTAACTACTAGAAATATTAAAATTATTTCTAGTCAAGATACATATTCTTGAAGGAAATTTAATACTCTACAAAAAAGGTCTCTTAACATTTTTTGCTAATTTCACTCCTCCAAAAGTTATTCAGGTTATTTAAGTCGTTTTGACTCAACTTTAACCTTGAATAACATTCGAAGGAGTGAATTCAGCAAAAAATGTTGAGTGACCTTTTTTGTAGAGTATTAAATTTTCTTTATGTATATGTTTATGAATATGTATCTTGACTAGAAAAAATTTTAATATTTCTAGTAGTTACAAAAATCCAAAATATAAGCAAAGAAGTTCGAAAACAAGTCAATATTTAAGGCACAGTTACAAGGAAACGGCTCGTTTTACGTCAATTTACAAAGAGAGATTTTTTGTAGGGAATTCAATTTCTTTTAAGAATATACATTGCTCAAATTTTTCAGATAGATGATTTACGAGTTCTGGGTAAAAAAAGAAATTTCTGTCAAAAAACGAATAGTCGTAACGATACACCTCTTAATATCAATATTTTAAGGGTATGTCCTAACTTCCCCGTACCAGGAAGTTTGGACAATCTTTCTTCAGTTACTCGAGAGAACGTTGAGGATTGGGTCCGTCAATGTCTGATATAGCCGAGTACTCGGCTTGATTAGGATAGGGAGATTTTATGTTGAAATAATTAAGAAATATATTCAAATATAGATTAAGTTATTTTATCATAAAATAATGATTCATTTATTTAATACGTATACTTAATGTTGAACTTTCTTATAAATATAAATAATAATTTATAACTAAATTTTTCTGAAATAATAATACTGCGCATGCGTCACAACCGTGTCTCGTGTTCTTAATATCACGAACATCAAAACTCAAAGACCCGCGCTAAATTAATCTCTACTTTATTATAATAAATTTTACAACGTGAATAAGTGTACAGAAATAAATAGGATAGAATAAGGGATAAGCGTGCGGCACAATAACGTGCCACACGGTAGGCTATTCCGAACACAAGTTTTTTTTTGTATCTTTAGACGCTACGTATATTTTATTCAAATAATTTATGTGGATAATATTTAGCGAGCTTCTAATTATTTTCACTAATAAGTAATTTACTCAGGTCGGGGAAATCCTGACAATTAAAATTTTAACGAATAAATAATTCTCCGCATGCACGAAGATTCGAAATCAAAAGTCATAAATTATATAAAAATAAAATAAACTTTGTTCCGTCGATAACGGAAATCCGATGTTAATTGTCGCCCCATTAACGTAAAAAAAGGGTAAATTTTAATAGAGTCACCATCTGGTGGTGTTTTATCTAATTTCGTCACCATTTTGGGTCGTACCGTAAACGTGCGCACTCATTATAGCGTCGGTTTCGCTGTGCATCATCGTCGCACTCATGCCTTCAGCATATCTCTGTCGCGCGGTTGTCTGATTTTTCCGTTCGGTCGAACCAACGAACCGGTGTCACCGCGTGTTTCTGCACAGTTGACTACGAGTCTTACTAACGAGCGCACACACTGTGAGCATTCTATCTATAATTCTCAAGCCAACAATTACATATTCATTAATAAATTGATTATCCACTATAATTTACTTCATCGTGGAGAGATAAGTATTTCTTGATATCATCCAGGTATTAATTAAATATATTTCATTAAAATTAAACCACATTTATGTCCATCTTCAAATCGCGCGTATTACGTTGTACGAAAAACAAACCAGACTCGGTTAAGCGTGGGTCTCGCCCATTCAACCCGGGTTTCATTCGTGTTTTATTGCGTATTCGATTAATTGTGTTCGGTATTTAATATTAATATTTGTATTAATATTAAATAATAACAACACAAATTGATCTTGAACCTGTAATAATCATATACCGTTCATTCCTATAAGCGTTCAGTATATTTTAATTAAAATCGCCCGCGTTCGTTCATTATCATTACACTTCAATTATCATATCGTGAACAATTACCTGAATTCAACAAACATTCAAGTAACGGCCTCGTCACCAATCAATCATCGATCGATTCTAATTGATCAGATTCAATTTACTGCAGTACATATTCGTCTCTGTCACGTTACATAACCGAATCATCTAATTCAAAAATCTAATTTAAACATCAATCAGATTAACGTTTAATCACATCTTGTTGTTCATCGACAATGTAATTGAACTTCTAATTTCTTTCTAACGCATTTCAATATATCAACATTCTGCGCGATTCAAATCGTAAGGCCGATCTGATCAATCGGTAATTTCGCCTCTGCGCATATACACTTGAAAGCTTTCATCAATCACTCGATCTCTAGTACCAAGTACTATCTAATTGTCCCGCAGCGGACAATTAGATCGCTCTTGCCTATATACAGACGTATATATCGCATAAAATTCTCACAAACTAAATACGCCGATTTCGCATCGCGTAATCTATAACTGCATAAGCTCATACATGCCGATTTCGCATCGCGTAATCTATAACTGCATAAGCTCATACATACATATTACATACACATACACACATACACGCATATATCCACATTGTTCTTGTACCAATTGTTCAACGAGTTATCATCATTCTTTTTATAACAATAATTTCGTGTTTATCATTGTAACATCTTCAAAGGGTTTTATGCCGTAGTGCTTTCCCTAACTTTTTTTGGGTCAAAATATACTCTTCGTTTTGATACCCAAATCACGCCTTTTATTTACTATAACCTATTTCACCCATTCACCCTCCTCCTCAATTAATTTAAGCTAAAATTATTAATCCAGTTTTATTTCAGGTTAATTAGAAATCTAATAAATAAATTAAACAAAAAAAAAAAAAAAAGAAAAGGGATAATCTCCCGCTAACAAACTTTATAAAAGACGATAATAAGATTTAACTGGAAAATGTTATCCACGTGTTTGACAAACTTGATTATATATTATTAGAAAACATACGCCGGCTTGCCCCCAGTGTTTAACCATAATATCTGTTGCCACGATCCAAATTGTGCTGTAATTAGGCGAGGTTGGAACCAAAGCGCGATAGCAGGTAACTCACAATTAAAAAAAAAACTAATAGCGATGGCGTCTGCCTGACTGGACTACTTAATAAATATTCTGCCAAAAGAAAAGTTGAGCGACCACTTGGTTCAGCTGGTGGGTTGTAATTAATTTTGGAGAAAAGAGTCCGCCGACAAAGTGCGCTGGGTCTCTACCCCCACCGTTGCGCGAAGTAATTAAATTTTGGTCGTCGCAAGGGCTGGTGCGTAAAATAATGAGGCGCAAAATTTAATTTGACTGACCAGGCAGTCGAATGCCAAGTCACCCCGTCATAATATTAAGGGCTCAAACTTGCACAATAATTTTTTTTTTGTCATCAGGAATAATATTTTCACAGTATCAAAAGAAAAAAAAATAGTCGATTTTTTCGGCCCAGTCTAATATATATATATATATATATATATATATATATATATATATATATATATATATATATTTATATATATATATATATATATATATATATATATATATATATGTATATATATTAGCCATTCCACGCCAAATCGGACGGTTTTCAGAATTTTAATTTCTAATTTCCGTTATTTTTTGATATTTTTTAGTACTCATCGGAAAACTCATCCTCTTGAATTTGGAGATTTTTTTGTTCATTGGTTCAAGAGATATAAAATTTTAAAAAAAAAACCGCTTTTTTCATGGTTATTTGCTTATAACTTTTTGAAAAATATTTTAAATGAAAAAACTCTAAGAATAAAAAAGTTTCGTTGTTTCATGTACTTTTCGAAAAAAAATACAAATGATTTTGTAGGAAAATTTTTCCGCGTTATATTTGAGTTTTAAAACTTTAAAGTCGTTTTCTGAAACTCATGCATATTTTGATTTTCCTGGACCTCCGTGGTTGCTATTTTTTTTCGATTATTGAAAATTAAAACAATTTTATTTTTGCTATAAATTATTATCCATACCGATTTTTGGCATTGTACACTTGTTTTTCTTACATATTAAAAATTGGTTTTGATATTTTGTCGTTCTTAGTAGGGATTTAATATCACTCAGCAAGAGTTAATACTATGTATGAGCAGTTATAATAAATTTTTTGATTTATTGAGAAGCAACTATTTCGAAGCAAAAGAAACATTAGATTTGCTATATAATTCAACTAAGACTATTACAAGAGCTCAAAAATATCATGGAATCATTCGAAAAAGCGACGAAATTATATTACAAACGTTTTTAATTATTTCCGTGTTCTTTTAAAAATTTCACATTAACGATTGTTTTATGAACTAGAGTACTTCTTGGTTAATATAGCTCCACCGCTTTATCAAAAAATTATATGATATTTTAGAGTTCCTATAATGGCCTTAGCTTAATTGTATAGCAAATCTAACGTTCCCTTCGCTTCAAAATAGTTGCTTCTCAATAAATAAATACATTTATTATAACTGCTCATAAATAGCATTAACTTTTGCTTACTGCTTTTGAATCCCTACTTAGAACAAAAAAATATCGAAATCAATTTTTAATATGTAAGAAAAACAACTGTACAGGGTCAAAAATCGGTATGGATAATAATTTCTAGCGAAAAAAAAAATTTTTTCAATTTTCAACAATCGAAAAAAAATAGTAGCCACGGAGGTCCCACGACTGGAACCACCTGAAAAATTGTGGAATAGATAGTAGTTTGTTGACGAAAATTTTTCAGGAAAATCAAAATACGCATGAGTTTCAGAAAACGACTTTAAAGTTTTAAAACTTAAATATAACGCGGAAAAATTTGCCTACAAAATCATTTGTATTTTTTTTCGAAAAGTACATGAAATAACGAAACTTTTTTATTCTTAGAGTTTTTTCATTTAAAATATTTTTCAAAAAGTTATAAGCAAATAACCATGAAAAAAGCGGTTTTTTTTTTGAAAATTTCATATTTTTTGAACTAATGAACAAAAAAATCTCAAAATTCAAGAGGATGAGTTTTCCGATGAGTACTAAAAAATATCAAAAAATAACGGAAATTAAAATGTTTAAGCAACAACTAAAATTAATTATTTAACAAATTTATTTACTTTAGACCAAATGTAATGTAGAAAAATTATTGTAATTGATTAGACTTAGGTGGATATTGAATAGTGGACTGTAGTTGTTGATTCTGGTACTGGTGAATTATCAACAAATTGGACTCCTCGTAGCTGAGCTGGTAGCAACAGAGCTGACTAGTAGCTCTGGTTGGTGATGGTTTCGCCGTATCAGGCGAAGGATTCTTATAGTTGAGGGCCTCGTTATGCCAAGCAACACGGAGGCGATTCACGTTGTTAATTCTAGCTTGGCAGAGTCAAGTAACTGCTGGTGGGATCAGGCGGTTTTGGAGGTGGCTCAGGATATTGAGTCTCAGGCTGAAGACTCACAGTGCTCGTTCAGATCTCGTAATTACTTGTTCAACTCGTACTAGCTCGTTCGCAGCGATTAATAAGCAGCTGTTGGGAATATTACGATGTCAGTATCTTACTTGGATGTTATAAAAATACCAGCAGATCAACTTTGAAGATAGGATTTGACAGCAGAGCTCTCGCAAGCCATGAATTCGCGTTGCGAGACGCTCAAGTCGAATATTATCAGGTTGGAGACATAGTGGACAGAACCGTGATTGTAAGAGTATCTCGAGACGCATGTCTCGATCTGACGGATCATGATACGATTAAGCAAGAGCAGGAGTTGATGTCCGCTAGGGCATCTGACGGATCACAAGGTGGTGTTCCGGTCGCAGGTGAACCGGGACCAGACTCAAGTAGACGCGGACTAGCCAGACGAGAATCCAGTAGGTACCTCTCGAAACTCTCATCTAGCCAATCCACCACAACAGCTGACGGGTCACCAAGGTGGTGTCCCGGTCGCAGGTGAATCGGGACCATTCTGGGTAAGGCCTTGGTGAAGACTGGGAGCAGGTCAGCCATCGTGGTGCTCTCGGTAAAGAGAGAATACCCGAAAGGATTCTCTAGAGTAGATATGGTCCACTATAACCACTGACGATTCACAAGGTGGTGCCCCGGTCACAGGTGAACCGGGACCGGACTCAGAAGGACCTTGTGATGAACAGTTAAAGGTCAGGGATTATAGCGCGACTCAGTGGCGTCAGAGTATTGACATCATGCGAGATAGAATAGCAATTGAATCTGTGTACATACCAAAAGTAACCCAGGTTGTAATTTACTTAGATCTGAGTTTGGTGGTTGAGTGCTGGTAGTCTATGGCGAGATATCACGATCACACCAGTGCGGGGTGAGCCGATGCAGATGACAGATAATCATGAGTTGCTGAGTACTCTGGATGCTGTGTACTTATTTCTTGATGGTTCTTGATGGTAATAAATGCTCGCTAAACTGGTATTAATTGCAATTGAACGATTATAGTTTTCACTGTGTTTAAGAAAAGAATTGAGTGAACTGATATTTGTAAACTGCTGTGAAACTGGTCAGGAAAATTGACAGGTTTGGAAACACTCTATGTGCTCGGTGCAAGAGGTCAGAGAATGACTGACTGGTAACAATGGAAGCGAGTTGATGCAGAGCTCCAGTATGCTAAAAAAAAAAGATTCGAAAAACTGGTTTGGAAGTTTCTCGATTTTTTCAATTTCCCAAGAGCGTGAGAAAGTCCTATAAAATTATTTATAACAAAAATTACATGTATAAAAAAAAGGAATTATATCTGGCGACCAAATGTTCACGTAGAAGAGCTGCGTATGCGGGCGAAAGGCTCGCGCTGTGAACAGAGAAAATCAAATTTTTATGGCCCCGAACCCGGGACGGTCATAAAAGTAGGTACTCTGGCGATGCTGTGAGTAGCGCAGAGCTAAAATATTTAGTTTGAGAGAAAGAATTATATTTCACAATATTTTATTTTATTTTTGAAAATGCACATGTATTAAGTTTTTAATAAAAATTATTTAGTTATTCATTTACTATAGAAATTTTCAACAAAAAATTAAAATTCTTAAAACCGTCCGATTTGGCGTGGAATGCCCCATATGTATTAGGGTGCTTCGTTTCCGGCGAAAGTATTATTTTCGTTGCTCATCAAGCCAAATATTGTTTTTTATACAAAAACAAAAATTTCTGACAAGTTTGAGCTCTTAATTCCAATCCTAATTTCTTTCCATTTGAATTCCAAGATTTCCCATTTAAAATACATGTAACTTAAATTACTTTTTTTTTAACTTTCTAATACTCAGCTGCGTTTTATGATATTAACGCGGTTTTGGTCGCAAATTGTAGAGCATTTGATGTTCTGTAAAAGGACCCATAGTTCCTTAGCTGTAATTCCAGCTGTTTTACTTGTGTCCGTTGTGGAACTCATTTTTCCTATGAAATTGACCTTTATTGGCTTGCAGAACGTAAACTAATGAATTCACATTAAAAACATCATGGGGAATTTTATAGTAAATTTTATTCTCTTCAAAAAAAGTCTTATGAGTCAAGTCGCTCAAGTCCATATTTTCCGAGTTATAGTGATTTTAATATTTTGAAAAATATAATATTAAAAAAAAAAAAAAAAAAAAATAGATAATTTATTTTTTAAATTAAATGGGAAATCTTGGAATTCAAATGGAAAGTAATTAGGATTGGAATTAAGAGGTCAAACTTGGCAGGAATTTTTGTTTTACGATAAAAAAGAATATTTTGCTTGATGAATAACGAAAAAATACTTTCGCCGGAAACGAAGCACCCTAATATAAATATATATATACATATATATATATATATATATATATATATATATATATATATATATATATACATATGTATTAGGATGATTAACAAAAAAACAAACTTTTTTTTCCTCTTGGAAACAGGTTCAAAAGTTTCATTTAGATATAAAAAGACGCCTGTGAAAATTAGAGCTCTTAATATTAATATTGAGAGGTTCCGCATTGCACTCTTTTATTTTCCATAAGAATAACATGGAAAAAATTTTTTTTGGGTCTTTCGATTTTTATAACTAACTAACGATGCATCATAGGAAAAATCAACAGGCATATTTTTGTAGGGAATAGAATGCTCTACGAAAAAAGTCTTTTATCATTTTTTGATAATTCCATTTGTCCAAAACTTATTTGAGGTTGAAGTCGAATTGAAATTAAATTTTGAGATCTTTTCACTTTTCCGGCGAAACTATCTGATCACAAAATACTGTGAGATCATTTGTAGACATTTTTATTTCCTACAAATTATTATCCATAAAGCTCTTTCCAATTTAGCATTGTTTTCTAGTTATTTTTATATCAATGTCCAGCTCATGAAAAAATACTCTTTTGATCGATTTTAAGAGCTTGACATTAAAATAAAAATAACTAGAAAACAATGCTAAATTGGAAAGAGCTTTATGGATAATAATTTGTAGGAAATAAAAATGTCTACAAATGATCTCACAGTATTTTGTGATCAGATAGTTTCGCCGGAAAAGTGAAAAGATCTCAAAATTTAATTTCAATTCGACTTCAACCTCAAATAAGTTTTGAACAAATGGAATCATCAATAAATGATAAGAGACTTTTTTTGTAGAGCATATAACGGTGGGCCCTGGTTATTTCACGTCAAACAACTACGAACTACAGTTAAAGAAATTTCCCGAAAAACTAGGTTTAATAAATTATTAATTATTGAATACAAATATTAATTAAGGATTTTTTCATTACTGGTTCTGATGTCAGGAAAGTAGATCTCAGGAGTAGGTCGGTTCGGTAGTCGGCATTTTGATCCGCGGACAAAATATCCCCGACAAAATATCCTTGCCAAAATATCTTCAGACAAAATATCCTCAAACAAAATATCCCTACGACAAAATATCCCCACGACATAATATCTTTAGACAAAATATCCTCAGCTGAAATATCCTTGTAACTAAATATTATTACATTTTTTGAAAAAAATTCCTTTATTTTTTCTCATTTCTCAACTTGTACCTTTTAAGACAAAGATATGAATAAAAAAAAAAAATTATATTATTACAAATCGAAATTTTTTATCATGTGAAATTTGTGTTTTCGACAGGTATCTTTATGAAAGTGTTCCGAAAGCGTCGTCCCAGGCACTTCTCAGACATTTTCCAGACACTTTCAGAGACTTTCATCGAGAAAATTTAAAAAAAAATATTGGCTAAATTTTATTTCAAAAGATGGTACAGTACTATTGTAAATGTATGGGTCACGCATACATATTACATGTGAAAGGGCACTCGATTTGTATATATTATACTATTTGCGCATATAACATATAACATTTGAATATTTAAAATTGGCGCTTAGAATTTCTAATATATTGTAGCGCTATCTAGTCATAGTCTGTCAATATATTCTTAATTTATTACTATAGTTGGCGCTGTAGTAGTGTCACGTTTTTCATCATTGTATGTTTATTACTATAGTTGGCGTTGTAGTTGTGTCACGTTGTTCATGATTGTTTGTCCATTATATTAGTTGCGCTATTACGTTTAATTACATTATTACTGTTTAATTTTTCGCGTATCATTTGCATATCATTTCGTATTGCTTTATTTTTAATTCAATTATTGATATCAAATTTTTTATACATTGTATACGATGCCATTGACATTTGTTCCATCGCAAAAAAAAAAAAAAAATTGTTGCTTCACGAAGGATTTTTATGTTCTAAAAAATCCTTCAACAAAACTTGTCTATCATGGCGTTGTGCTTCAAATGTAAATTGTAATGTATTAATCCATACAGATTCAGAAACAAAAACTGGTTATTATTTATTCATTTAATTTTTTTTTTTTTAAATTGAAGCTTATTATTTTAACTTAAGTTTTCTTTTTTATTGTTGTATAGGAAATATTGTCGGTGTAATACCTAAGCACGAGTATGCGGGTGACATTGCTGCAGTACAGGCCAAGATTGTAAAATCTAAGATCGCTAAAGAAGCAAGAAAAGGTGAAGCTAAACCAGCTACTATTGTTACTCAAGTAGTGCGTGGCGTCTTATCACCTGTTTCGGCTTTGATTTGATTTCGGCAGTGATTTATTGGAGCCTTTATTATCCTTCTTTGAAACAGTTTGGTTTGGTGAATTACGTCATAGAAATAAAAAAAGAAATAAGCCGTTATTCGACATTAAAATGTGGAATTGTTATCGTTCTGTAATTGACAATCTTTTACGATCTAACAATCCAATAGAAGGATGGCACAATGGTTTTAACCGTCGTGTAGGTGTGTGCCATGCTTCTGTTGGATTGTTAATTAATAAATTAAAAGATGAACAATCGAGAAGTGAAGCTTTTATTTCTCAGATCGATTCAGGATTGAAGACTACTACTCAAGTTGAAGCTTATCGTGATTATAATGCTCGATTGATGACAGTCGTTGTGAATTAGGATCCTGATAATAAATTACAATACTTGAGAAATGTCGCAAAAATAATTTCAATCAATGTTGATAATTAAAGCAGATGTTAGTATTGCCATTATCTCTATATTTTATAAATATATTGACATATTTGGAATTAATTATTTAGTTTATTTGATGTTTTGGAATATTTAAAATTATTATTTATGTTTACCCTGGCGGGAATTTTTCGGACTTTGGTCTGAACAACTCAGTTCTAGAGTTCTAAAGAATTTTTCAGCCAAAAATCCCAAAAATTTCCACCAGGGCAGCGATAAAATTAAGGTTTTTTTTTTATTTTAAATGATTTTCATATGATTATTGTTACAATAATGAGTATTATACTATAATATTTATCAGAATAATTGTTAGATTAACGAATTCAAAGTTTATAAAAACATGATATATAATAATTATATTAATAAATTAAAATTTACTTAATTAATAAATGATGTATCGTTAGTTTTGGCGGAATTGTGACAATAATTTAAGTTTATGTGACTTTGTGATAATTCTAGTAATTAATTAATATTTATATGGTAATTAGCTACATCATGAACTGTAATTTATTTATACAATCTAATATTATATTATATGACCAATTTATTTTGATATTGTTACCTGATACAACGATATATAATAAATATCTTCATAAGTTATTAATGATTTAATGGATAAAAGATAAATTATTTTTTTTTAAGGGATATAAAGAACTAAAGTTAATGTAATTTGGTGATAATTCCAGTAATTAATTAATAAAAAATTATTTTCTTCAATCATATTATATTATTTGTTCATTTTGGTGTCATGATATTTTGTTTAAAGATATTTTGTTATGAGGATATTTCGTCTAAATATATTTTGTCTTGAGAATATTTTGTCGGGGATATTTTGTCCGAGGATCAAAAGTCATAGAATCGGTCGGTTCGTATTGTACCGGACACGCAGCTAAAAATTAACTTTTTCTATGTGACGCTGGTGATAAGAAAATTAGTTGATAAAGACTCAATTATATTTTATGATCTTTTATTTAACCAAAATCTTCAAATGTACATGAATAATTTTCCCCTTTTATTTGTAAATGGATTAATTCATCACAATTTAATGAATAAAATATCCATCCAGCGCCAAATTTGTAAATGATTGAAATACGCGCATTTATTAGACGTGCGATATGATAAAGTAAATAAATAATTAAATGTCACGCTACGTTGAAGAGAGGGAGGAAAACTTATTAATAATTTGTCGAGACTTATCTGGATGTATGCAGGCTTATTGGTGGTATCGGTCTCAGATTCGTTCCGGGCTCCTTGGACTCGATGTCGATCCTCTTCGGTATATCCTCGCGGCCAGACGTTGTACACTAAACCACCACACTCACTTAGTAATCAAATTTGGTTTTCTTTAACCAGATGGTGGAGTCGCAAAATCTCCTGATTTGATTAATTTGAATAAAAACAAATATCACTTATAATAAAATTAATAATTTAGTTTAATATATAAAGAAAAGTTTCAATAGATAAAATTATTCAGGTAACAGATTAACTGAAATAGAACTAATTACTGGGCTAAATGACTAGATATAACAAACTTATCGTTAGGCCGGCTCATATAAATTGTAATGAGTCCTGGTGATAGAGTAGGAGCCTCGCTAAGCGTCATCAGTCCACTCTAGGTGATGGCCAGGGCCTAAGTTCTCCAGCAAGTGCTTGCTGGCCCTTTTTGTAGACGAATTTTGTAGGCGTGGAACAACCTTACTGTCGTCTCAATTCAAGTAGGATTTGATCTAGGGGGCCTCTGAAATGGCCCAGGGTGACTAAAGAGCGTCAATTAAGGTATAATTATCACAATAGATGGCTGTCGAATTTTCGCGCTCGATTTTCAAGTTGAAAATCAGAAACGCACGGTCACAAGCATTCAATTCCCTACAAAATCATGCTTGTTGATTTTTTCTATGATGCATCGTTAGCTAGTTATCAAAATCAGAAGACGCAAAAAAATTTTTTCATGTTATTCTTATGGAAATTAAAAAGTGCAATGCGGAACCTCTTAATTTTGATATTAAGAGCTCTAATTTTCACAGGCGACTTTTTATATCTAAATGAAACTCTTGAACCAGTTTCCGAGAAGAAAAAATAGTATATTACACACCTAGGGAAGTAAAGTAAAAAATGTCTCAGATCACATGCAATTGTTGGCCGAGGCTTCGCCTCGGCCAACAATTACATGTGATCTGAGGCTTTCTTATTTACTTCCCGAGGAGTGTATACTATTTTTCGTGTCGACGGAGGTGGAAAGCGGCAACTTCGTTTTGCACAGCGGGACGAAAGTTGACGCTTTCCACCCGGAGGCGAGAAAAAAATTTGTTATTTTTTCAATCACCCTAATAAATAATAATTATATGGAGCCGGCCTCCAGAACAAAATAAATATTAAATCGCGGAGCTCAAATAAATTACTAATTAATAATATAATCAATGACCAGGGCCCACCGGGAGTCTATCGACACTCCAATGAGACCAAACCTGGACGTTATAAATAATTAAAAATATTTTAATTAATCTGTGGTAATACCCAAGAATGTAGCAAAAGCAAAACCGATTTCTCATTTTACAATATGATATGGAATGCACTAGTGTTTTATTCATTTACTAACTCTTAATTGTTCACTACCGGTTTACACAAATATATACGTCATATAATTTTGATATTTAAATTTATTTTCCATGATTTATTGTATAGTTTACATATAGTCAAAAGTTATTTTAAGGCATTTATCATTTTTTTAAATCACACTTTGATGTATAACGATCGACATGTTGAACGCACAAGTCACATTTCTAAAAAGATGGCAGCGTAAATAAGATAGTCATAAAAAAGGTAACATAAAATGGTATGAACAAATGGCAACATTTTTCAGTTGTCAGTTGTCAAAATAAAGCTAATATTAAAATATAACAAAATGTTCACCTAAAATAGTTAACAAAACATTTATAACGTAAACCGTTTTTATTTTCACGACGGAGACGTGAAGCAAACCCGGAGTCGTATGTGGTCACCCAAGTGTATTAAAAACAAATATAAATAACAATAATAATTATAACTAAAAATAATGAATAATTATAAATAAATTAAAGGTGTGCCTGGACCAGCTCCTCAGGCTGGGTTAGTCCACGAGGGCGCCAGCCCGTTTTTACAAAACGGACAAAACCAATAACAATCAGGGGAGAGATCACGGGACAAAATCTTGAGCGAGAATGTATGCACCAAGCGGAATGACAACCAAACAAATATATAATGAATAAAAATAATAATAAGGACTAATTACTATTAAATATATCCAGGAAACAAACAAATAAATATTGGCTATCACTGGGTTCCTTTTACGAAATTATTCAATTCAAAATATATTTAAATAAACTCAACAAATGGTTAAAATAATAATCAATTCAATTTAAATAATATTATTAAATTATCCACTGGGGAAACCAAATTACAAATTACAAATTTTTACCCAATATAATAGATTGTAAACAAATAAAATAATACTAATCTTTTTCTTTATTTTATATTATTTACTCTGGGGAGAGAAAGACGCGGGTACTCAATACATATTTGGCAACACTGGGTTGCATACCATTAAATTATAAAACAAATTTTATCCAGAGAAATAATATTTTAAGTACTGTTGTAAGACAAGGAGCTACATACGCTATCCTTGTCTAATCTCCTAAGGAATTTACTCGACGCGTCTTAGTACATATGCATCCAAATGCCGTGACGGACGCCGAATATACTCAACTTATTATAACAATAACTCTGGTTCAATTACTTATCAATTATTTATCGCGATCAACCCTACTGAAGGACCAGCGATAGCCGATGCAACAAATGATGATACAATTGGCTTACCAGCGTTGATAATAATTTACATATTGAAACTTTTTGATAATAAATATCACATGAACTATATTTTTATTTTAGTATAACAAAATACTAATCATCCAAATTGAATGAACTTTAACTATTTAATAACTTTATTACGGCAACTGGGCCAGAACAATTTACTCAAAAATGATCACGGACAACAACACGTCCTACCTTTACAAAATCCCGGTCTTCTCTGATTATTTTTTCGTTGATTTTTCCGAGGGAGGGGTATCACTCCCGTGTTATCCCCTCTAATGACCTCGGACCCGAAATTTTCAATTAAAATAAAATATTTAAAGTCATGAAACGACCTGAGTTATTTTATAATAATAAATTAAACAATATTTCCTATTTATCAACATAAACATAATAGTTATTAACCCTTTAAACGATAACATAATAATTATTTCAGTGCACCACGTGGCTGGAGAAAAATGCTTGATTTGAGCTAGGAGGTGTTGTCAAATTCACGGCGAGATGGAAAAGCGCGTGCAGCGATTCACATTTGAATCGCTACGTGACACATTGACAACTCAATGTTAACTTTTAAACAACATAAAAAAGTAACCATTTTCGGATAAAAAATTGTCAGCATTAAAATGGTAACTTTTATTTATCCCTACATAGTCATCATTTATCACTTCATTTTATGATAACTATTTACTAACATTTTTTATGGTACGTTTTGTTAACATTTTTGTGGTAACTTTAAGAAAACTTTTAAAAGGTGATTTTTCAAAAATTCTATTTGTCTTCATTTTATTAACATTTTGGATTCTAACTACGTTTTGAATATTTATGAGACTCGAATGATGAAAATCTTCCGAGAAAGTTGGTCTTCTGCTTATTGTCGGAAGCTAAGAAAATCGCTGTTATGATAATTATTTAATAAGTAATTAGAATTCTTAAATTCGAGATTTCGTTGTGCGGCCCAGCCTTAAGGTATTCACTTGAATCAAGTAGTATATACTTGGAATCTCGAGATATTTTTTTTAGGGCCAGTTTTTCAAACTGAGTTTATTTATATCCGGGTTTAAATTAATATTGCTAGTATATCTATACATTAATAATATATAGATATACTAGCAGTGATAAGCAAAACCCGGATAAAAATAAACTCAGTTTGAAAAACTGGCCCTTAATATACGGTTGAGTCTCGCATACAATTGAATCTCATATTGAAAACGTACCCTTAAAAGCCAATTTTCAAATTTTGATTATATTTAATCTGGGTTTAAATTATTATTGCTGGTACATCTATATGTAATTCATGTATTGGCAGGGAGCGCGACGAAAACAATATCTGATGGTTACAGAAAATCATGCTCGATAATTGTAAGAGATATATAAAATCAACGTGAAAAATAAAAATTCGTTATAAAATCAAAATATAAAAATTGATACAATGATATAAATAAAAAAGTTCAATTGTATTTTTGTCACAGAAAATTACATTAAATATATTTTGATAAAGAAAATATAAAAATTTTTAATAAATATCAAATACTATTATTTTAGAATAGAATAAGGTTAACCGGTGAAATCAAAACAAATAATACATGACAGCTACAATAATAAAAGTTGAAAAAATAGTAAAATATTAATTTGAGTTTTTTATCAAAGTTGAAGTACAGCCGACTCTCTCTATGTGGCCACTCTAAAAATGTCCGTTCACCTAATTTCACCGTTTAATCGGTCCTCTACCAATGGACAGTCATTAGTTTTTTAATACCCTCTTTATATGTCCGCAACAAATATGTTGACTCGCTCTTTTCAAGTATCCGTATATAAATTTGATTAATTAATATATAATTATAACAAAATTTAAAAAATTTATAGCACTTGTATGACTATACGGTAGAGTAATCAAATTTCAAATAAAAACGTCAATTTTTAGAAGCAAATCAAAGTTTGAGCTTCTATATCTCTCAAATGGTTAGATTTATGAAAAAAACTTAAGAGACCTTTCTTGAAAATTTTTGAATTTCATAAAAAATTAGTATTAGTTATAGCTGGACGCTTATTTTTCAGCAAGTTATAACATTTTTCTCATTGCACTAACATTTTATATTTAATTTTCACATGTTTATTTTCAACGAAAGCATGATTCAACGAAATTATGTCCACAGCGAGCGCTGCGATCGATTTAGTTGTTCCTACCATACACTACACTGAGAGAACAATTCATTTGAGACAAATGAGATTTGTTTCACACAAATAAATCCCATATTTGAATGGACTCATTTAATATTCATTTGAGACAAATGAATGCATTTATTTGAGCCAAAGATATGATATATTTGGAGCATTTATTTGAATGAAATAAAGATTTCTTTATAGTTAACAAATATCTAGTTGGCACAAAGAAATCAGTTTGTTTCAACCAAATGAAGATTTTTTAACTATAAACAAATATCTTACTCGAATGTAGGTAATAAATTATTTATTTAAATATATTGTTAATTATGTTATGTGTATATGAAGTCGATTGGGAGGCATATTGGACACGGAGTAAAATGAATTGTAAAGTAATTTTTTTATAAATCACGTTGACAAATGACAGTTTTTCCATTACCAGTAACATGCATTTTCATACATCGTCTATATATATATTTATCTAATTTTAATTCCTTTTAAGTTTCATGTTTAGGAGGCATTGAAATTTCGTAGAATTTAATATGATTAATGAAACCGTTATTTATTAGGTGTACAAAAAAGTTCTTCCCGTTTTTTATCAAAAAAAAATATATTTAAAAATTTTAAATAAAATACAAATTTTAATCAAAATAACCACCATCAGCATCTACTACCCTTTGCCAACGCTCAGGCAACTGATGGATCCCACGGCGATAAAAGGCTTGATCTTTTGTCGAAATGAAATCATCTGTTTTTTGCATTTCGTTTTCATTTTGTAAGTGTTTGTCAGCCAAGTAATTTTGCAATGACCGGAATAGGTGAAAATCACACGGTGCAAGGTCTGGTGAATACGCCGGGTGCGGTAAAACTTCCCACTGTAAATCATTTATAGTGTGGTGGACGATTGAACTTATATGAGGCCTGGCGTTATCATGCTGCAGTATCACTGGTCGAGGTTTTTGTCCCGCAAATCGTCTTTTACTGTTGATTTCATCTGCTAATTTTTTTAATTGACAACTGTAGCGTTCTCCAGTAACGGTTTCTCCTGGTTTGAGTAACTCATAATATAGCACGCCCCACTCATCCCACCAAATACAAAGCAATATTTTTTTCCCAAAAACATTACGTTTTGGTGTTGATGTCGTTGGTTGTCCTGGGTCTACCCAATGTTTTCGACGTTTAGGATTCTCATAGTAAACCCACTTTTCGTCCCCTGTTACAAGTTTCCACAAAAAACTTTTTTTTTTATGTCGTGAAAGCAACGACAGGCAGGTGTCAACTCGTCTCTCTCGTTGTTCTGGAGTTAATTCATGAGGTACCCATTTTCCTTCTTTTTGAATCTTACCTAAAGCATGTAATCTTTCAGAAATAGCTTGTTGAGTAACGTTTAACTTTTTCGCAAGTTCTTGTTGTGTTTGTGCAGAATCTTGATTCAGTAATTCTTCCAATTTCTCGTCACTGATTGTTGAAGGTCTTCCAGAGCGTGGTTTATCATTTAAATTAAAATCTCCGTTTGTGAATTTCCGAAACCATCTTCGACAAGTACTGTCATCAATAACACTGTCACCATAAGTTGCACAGATTATTCTTTGAGCTTCAGCAGCACTTTTTCCTTGATGAAATTCATATAAAAGACAATGGCGGATATGCTCATTACTTACTTCCATTTTTAACTTAATAAAAAAAAATATATATCGAAGATTAATATATTAAAAGTTTGATGAATTTAAAGAGTACAAACAGCTGTGCATGTACATATACGTATTCATAGCTAACCTATAAATAGCTGTTAGATAACTCCATCTTTGAAAAACGGGTAGAACTTTTTTGTACACCTAATAAGCATTCTTTGTAAATAATAAAAATATCATTTGTTTCAAATATTATTATATTCGTAATTAATCCAAATACTGGATCATTACTAGCATCATTTTTTATGTAAATAATAGACATAGGCTTATAAAAAGTTCCATTCACTTTGAGCCATGTCACAGAATATTTTTTAACATCTTGAGAATATAGGAAATTATTTTTTAAGTAATTATCGTCAATTACACCACCGTATTCAAGACGATCTTGTAAACCTATATTATTAAGAAACTTATGACTTAGATGTAATTGAATTTTTAATGCGACTGTAAAAATGATATTAACACGTGAATTAACTATATCTGCTTGATCCTTTGAGCGCTTGTGGAACGATTCATATTTTGAACATGAAAAACTCTTTGGTGGTCCCATATTTCTTATTATGGGCGCGATATGTAAAATTAAATGATGCTTAGGCTTCAAATTTTCTTTAAATAAATCAATATATCATTGATTATGGAATTTTATCAGTTGCTCCAAATGTACAATTTCACTTTCAGAAATTGTCGGACTCATGACGATGTCAAAAATTTCGTAGAGATATAAGTACAGTTCCCATACAGGAGCATCAAACGGAATCAAATCGCCAATAATTACTCCAAAATACGTCATTAAACAGGACATTTCGGTGGCAGTAATTATTATACAGCCATTTTGAATATGATTTTTCGATATCGACGACACTTTATTTCCATGATCAAATTCAGTATGATCAAAATATTTCAGTCGATCATTCAATTGATCCAATTGAAAGTATTTTATTTCTATACAATACTTGATCACTTTTTCTATGTCGTACCTGCAGACTCCTAAAGCAAAGTCATGCATAATATCGCATGTAGCATTATTTACATTATTAAAAAAAGGGAGTTTATCAAAAACACAAGCTTCTTTCACTCCGTGTGATAAATTCTTGACATCTTGCATATAAATTTCATAGCAACGCAATAGCTTTGGATCCTCTTTACATTGTTTATAACATTCTATTTTTGATGCCCGACAAAATCGACAAAAGTAATTTGCAACAAAACTTTCAGTGTAACCAAAAAAACTATTTATGCCTAAATTATCGTCTATTATTCCTACAACTACAAAATATAAATTTTTTTTTACCACTAACAGTTATAGAAATTCCTCTTTTAGCACGATGAGTTAATTGTTCAATAAGATTACTAAAGCATTTCTCGTTCCCAAACTTTTATAAATCTGAACTATATAATAATTGAGCTAAAAAAATATGATCAATTGAAGATGAAAACTCAAGTGGCATTGCGGCAATAGAAAAGTATAGAGCTCCAATTTTATGAATGCCTGCAGCCGTAGACAGTGGATTACAAACCTCAAAGTCGTCATAATACAAGTATATAGGAATAACAATTTCATTTCGATATGATTTTATTATATTTTTCCATATATTTCCTTGACACAAACTAGAATAAACTGAACAATTTTTTGATGATTTAACTTTAATATAGTTATTTATCTTTTCAAAAACATTAGGCAATTGAAAGTAATAAGTAAGAACTTCTTTTATTGGAATTATTTGGCTATAACATTTTTTTTTCGTGAATATTCTTGTGCCGTTAATATTTTGATCATCATCGATTTCTCCAAGATAAAAAGATTCGGATCGCATAAGAAAATGCTCATCTTTTAAAAACTTAAACCTTTTATGCTCTGTTTCCAAATCTTGAAACACATCAAAATTTAAACATTTGTCAATGCTTGAGTGATATTGTAGCGGAATGACAGTTTTTAATTGTTGCTGCAGATTACTTGTCAAGTTTTGTATAAGTTCAGACGAATCTTCAATGATACTTTGAACAGCTGAGCGAGTTATACATTTACTGTTATAAAGTTTTCCTATGAAATGTGTCGCTTTTGTTTTTATGAAATCACTATCCGTTTCTGTGTTACAATTTTTATTGATTTCTTCATTAGAATCTTTTTTCTTAATTAACTGATAATTTTTATTTATATTAGAGATGTTAATGCAATTACTATTTTCAATAGAGAAATTCGATTGAGGACTTCTGACATTTTTACTTAATAAGGAATGCAATTTATCCCCATTATTACTGAACGCACATTGTTTTACATGTTCATGTAATTGAGATATTTTTAAAAAAGTAAGAGGGCATCCCCTATAAATACAAACATACAGTGGTTCATGTGGATGAGCTACTCTTAAGTGCTGAATAAAATTATTTGAGCTTTCAAAAGTTAAATTACAAAGATTACAACGCATTTTAAGAAGGTAATGATTACCTTGTAGTCCTTAATAATAATATGTTAATTAATTTTAAAAATAAAAATAATTATAATAAATATAATTGATGTACACTCGCGTAGTGCGTATCACTAGTATAACGAAAAAAAAAAAAAAACAAAAAAAACAAAGAAATAAAATAAACATTCGATCAATATAAATATTTAAGTAGAGTCAGACTTTGGACGGTGTTTCTTTAACTTAGTAAGTAACGTAAGAATACTTGGAATTTTAGAATCAAAATTAGTTCTAATTCCGTAAACTCCCCATTGAATCAAATAATACAAATGTTCTCCTGCTAGTGGATATACTAGATTATAAGTAATATAAATTATCGTCAGCACATCAACAGCTTTTAGAAACGTTGGCAGCGTATAAATCACATCATTTACCCAAACGTAAACCTCCGTTATCTCAATTAAATTTTTTCCAATTATAATAATAAACGGTTGCAGAGGAATCCCGATTTTTTTTGTGTCAGTTTTTAATTTATCTAAGACTTCTTTAATTTTTCCCGGTATCTACGGATCAAATAGAATAATCACATTGTATTAACATTAATAAATAATTACAACTACAAAAGAATATGACAAGTCGGCGTAAACGTATATAAATAAGTACCTCGATGTGAATTAATATACGTTTTCCCGCGTCAGAAACGTCAGGCTTGTAATAATTTTGTTTTATTTTATTATCAGTCAATTTTTTTAATTTGCATTTATTAGATTTCGGGCAAATTAAATGAGGCAGTAAAGTAAACTTGAGAAATTTTTTACTATCATCACTTAAATCAAAATTTTGTAATTACTTTTTATTCAATAATGCCTGCTGATTGACTATTTTTAGGTCATTTAAAATTAAAATTTTATCAGAAAACTGGTCCCACTCCAGAATAAATTTATCTTTAGCATCAGGAAATTTTTTGTCAAAATCTTTTTCTATCAGTTCATAGCTATAAGATTCTTGTAATATAGGCCACAACTTCAATATGTCCGTAATATCTTGGAATTTTTCATTCGCATAAATCAGCTTCACCTAATACGTATGATAATTCCCAATGTTTTTGTACTTGAGTAATTTCACGCTCATGAACATGAATTGTTTGACTACTTTTAGCTGCACTAATTTCTTCATTGCTTTCTTCGATGTGATCTGTCAATCTTGATATTTTCTCTAAATTGTCAGCTCTTCTCATGAATGTTCGCATATTTCGGTACTTATCGATAAATTTACCTTTGGAAACTTCTGATTTTAATCGCTTTGAATCTTTCAATTTTACCGGAGATACCAAAAATGTTTCTTTGCACTCAGCTGGAAAAACATCAACAGTTTCTTTAACTATTTCCCTCCAGTGATCATTAGTCAATGTTTTATTTAGTTTCATTAATTGCAAGACAATTATATCTGTTAAAATCGAAATGCAGCCTGGGTC
This sequence comes from Microplitis demolitor, assembly GCF_026212275.2. NCBI lineage: Eukaryota > Metazoa > Arthropoda > Insecta > Hymenoptera > Braconidae > Microplitis > Microplitis demolitor. The sequence continues at coordinate 16,155,641 of NC_068549.1, read as the reverse complement.
AAGTTAATCATAGTGTTGATAAAGTTTTAAAATTACGGCACCATAAGGATGGTTTTCTAAAAAATTCTTTAAACCATTGGGAAAATATGTACTAGTCTGTAAATCAGATTCTTGACAATTTTGTATATGGTTTTCTGCATTCGAAATCAAAGGAAGATTTAAATCCACTAAAGAAGTAGAAGAAATAATTTCCTGATTATCAGTAGTATTCTCTGGTAGCGCAATATGGAAGTCGTAAAATGAATCTTGCTCTTGTACTTCCTTGATGTTCTTGTTGTTTTCAATCTGTATAAATGTAAAAATAATAAATTGAATAACAAAATAAAAATATATAAGAGAAAACTTAAATTTTGTCTTAAGACACGAAAAGAAAATGTAAAATAAGAATGAACCTACATGTTCGCGAAATTTTTTTTTTAAAGTCAACCTTGCTCCCATAAATTTAATAATTTTTTCGAGTTCATCTTTATTTTCTAATAGTTCTCGTAATAACTCTGTGTTCGTAATACCGTTTTCTGTTTCGATTTTAAAAATATATGAGAAAAGAAAGAAATGAATAAAAAACAAAATCTAAAAATAAATAATTTTTTATATCAGTGAAAGTAACGGACATATCAAAATTAAAAAAAAAAGTTAAATTAATTAATTAAATCTCAATGGTTGGAAATTAAAAAATTTTTACCTAAACAATTTTAATAGATTTAAAAATTAAAAAATCTTTACATGCTCAGTCACGAGCTTGATTAATTTGAATCAAGCTTCGTGCATTTCCGCTCGGGTCGGGAGTTGCCGAGCTCGCTACTGACTGAAGGTCAGAATAGTGCCGGGTCACTCGCTATTTGGGCCCGGCACATACAATTTCTAACTCAGGACCGTTTTAAGAGTCCTGAGAACCCGCTACAAGCTGGCCAATCACATAATTCGTTTTACATTGGTCAGCCAATGAGAGAGTTTGCTATCAACTGCTACCGGTTGGCACGCTTTTAAGCCAATGGGAAAATTCGTTATATGCAGCAAGGCTGCCACGTCGACACCAAGCTTCGCGACAACTCATCGACGCTACCAATTTTTATTCTACAACGTGTCTTTGCTACTTGCAACCTCGTGCTTGAACCGCTTCAGTAATTAATAACTTTTGTGATATTAAACTAAACCGCTACGCTGAGTAATCCTTAATATTTAGTCAGTATATCAAGGCTGCTATTTATTGAGAATATATAAATTGTTCTTTCGCTAATAATTAATTGTGAATTAATTTCCGTTGAGTTAACCGCTACTGACCACGCGTCAATTTATACGTGAATTATATCTTTGAGTTTGCATTCGCTATCGCGTATTAATTTCTACTCGCATTCGCTTGGATATAAGTTCTCATAAATTTTAAGTGTAAACAAGTGTAAATAAATCTATAATTTATTTATTGATAAAATTTGTGTAATTTTTAATTGTTTAATTCACCTCCCCTAAACCAGATCCAACTGATTTATTCGCTCACTTTACATTACATATCTGTCATTTTCGCTGATATTTTGTTTTTCAAAGCAAGCAAACAACATAATAGTTTATTAAATTAATTTTTTTTAGTTTATAGGTTAAGCTCAATATAAAAAAGAATAATAATATTCTTACCTTCAAATATGGGCAACAAATGAGATAAATTCCAAGTTGATAATAATTCTTCCATATTTAGTTTTATTATTGTTCATTAGGTAATCCGTAATAACTTAATCAATAAATAACAATCATTAAATACACTCACTGTGTAAGTGATGTACACAAAACATGTAGTAAATGGCGGGACGATGCTGGACGCTGGTAGCGACCGTAGCGCTACAAGTCGCAGCGTAATTTTTCAAAACCAGATTTGTTAACTATAACAAAATCTTTATTTGAATGAAATAAATGATTTAGTTCATTCAAATAGACCAAAATTGAATAGTATTTAACTCAAATTAGTATTTATTTCAATCAAATAAATTTCTTTTGTTTCAAATAAATACTTTAAAATAGTTTCAAATATATCTATTTCTTTGGCTCAAATAAATTGTTCTTTCAGTGTAGGCTCCCTGCCAATAGGTGTATTAGCAATATTAATTTTAACCCAGACAAAAATATACCCGGTTTAAAAAACTGGCCCTGAGGGTCACTTTTGAATTTTGGTATTTTCTAACTAGGTTTCAATTATACAGTTAGAGAAAGTTCCCCAGATTGATGAACTAGCTCTCAATGACTAATTATTGAATTATTTAGGGCCAGTTTTTCAAACCGGGTTTATTTTTACTTGGATTTTAATGAATATTTTTAGTGTATCGATACATTAATAATAGATCAACCAGCAATCATAATTTAAACCCGAATATATACATACATATGCTCCGATAGAGTTATATATGATTCAACTGTTTTTCATAGAAACGAAAATACCCAAATCTCTCGATAATTGGATCATAAAACAACGATTGCTTTTGGAAATAGTTACTTCGGTACATATATTTATTTTTATCAAATTATGATAGTACAGTTGTTATGTTTTCTAAATTATTAAGGATAATATCAATATAAAATTGTTAAAAATAAAAAAAAATGTTTATCACATATATTTCACTCAATAATTATAATAAAATATTTCATCTATCTACTGAATACCACAATTTTACAATTTTGAATGTACTATTGTGGTTATGTTAAGCTGTACATTTTCGTAATTATTTAAAAATGTAAATTGCAACTATAAAATCAATGCTTGCATAAAAAGAACATTTGTCTTAAATGACAACAGAATATATTTTTTCGTTTATATATAATAAATGTATTCTTTGTCAAAAAGATACTGTGGAATAATTTTTGGTGCAAACTGCCATTACAATAAGTTTTTCTTAATTAAAAATTTTTTTTTGTCCACAGTTTTTAAATTTTACCAAATATAGTGAACTGTCAGAAGATACTGAAGAACAGATATGTATGATCACATGGAAATAAATTATTCTGGCTTAAATATCATATACATTTTATAAGCATTAATAAAAATGTTCAAATCACATTTATTTTTCCGTAAAAATTTTTGTCTCCAAATTGTGGCATCAAATACACAACGAAAAGGCACTGCTAATCATCAATCTCAAATAATTAAAGTGTTAAATATGAAAGCAAAAATAATCATTTTTTAAAATTCATTGAACTTATGAATGAAGGTACTTATAGTTTTACAACAAAATTAAGTGATTTACTTTCTTAATTAAGGGGAACCCCGAGTGTGAAACTTTAAAAAAATAAGTATTTTTTTTTTCATTTTTCAATAGTCTATACCTTCAAAAATAACATACTAAAATTTCAAGTGAATATCTCGAATAGTTTTCAACTTCCGGCTGAGAAAATCGGCGATTTTTAAAAAATTCGGGAAGTTATAGATTTCACCCCGATTTTAAAAAATCGGGTTTTCATTATATGTCGATGTTGAAAGGTGATAGGACGCTATTCTGATATTTTCAGAGAGATGTCTGTATGTCTGTATATGTGTAAACCTCTCATATCTTTTTAATGAATGAACCGATTTAGATTGTTCTTGCTGCATTCGAAAGATTTCTTCTGAACTTAGATTTGCAAAAAAATCCAGATCATTTAGTCAAATAGACTCAGAAATATTTAAGAATTACGAAAAAAATAACTCACTCAATTTTTAATTTTTTAGTCCAAAAATTTTATTTTGTATTCATTATATATCCGCAAATATATTCATTAAAGATTAAAACATTTCATGCAGTAATTTATTTGAAAAAATTCCCAAAAATCATCTTTTTTTCAGGAGATCACACTAATGGTCGCCCTTAATCAGCTCTACTCAACTTATATTCTCGTGAAAAAATTTTCCGATCAGGCCTTATATGACCTTATATGGCCATATTAAAAAATCAGATACATCCATGTCTGGCCTGATATGTTCTGATATGTCCATATATAATTTTGGATATGTTCTAATATGGCTTATTATGCCCTGATATGGGCAAATATACTATTTTTTTGCGTGTTTTCCGCACACGTTTATTTTGTAAAATAATTTGGATACAACCAAATAAGATAACATTGTTCGGAGAAATCGATTTTATAATGATTCATAAAATCTAATAAAGTCTATTAAATTTGTTAATTCACCGCATTTATAAATGTTATAAAGTATACAAACTTTATTAAAAATTTGTTTCTATAAGCTAACGAGACCAATTTTGAAACAGCAAAGGGAATTTCAAAGTTTTAATAAATGAATTTAGATATGTAAAACTGAGATATTTTATTAAAAAATTTTAAATTAAGTTTAAAAAATTTTTACTTCTCATTCTTTTTTAATTCATCGAAAGGAGGAGTTCTTGCCCCCTTATCAGTGGGTATACCGCTTATAGTCTCGTTACTTTATAAATTATATTATAATTGAACATAATACAAATAACATAATTAATCATTTATTTGATGTCTTTAATTTTCTTAAGTCCAATTTTAGTCAAATATACATAATCAACCTCGCATTTCAAGTTTGTGATTCGGTACAATGGTTAATAGACTAGATTTTAAATCTAAAAGACTTGGGATCGAGCCGATGAGTCGGCTTGATGTTTTTTTTTTTCATGACTATTATTGTGTATACACCTTTATAAAGTTATATACATTTTTATAAAATTATATATAAATTTTTTCCCGAGATAACAATGTTGATCTCACTATATATGTCAGAACATCAGAATATCAGAATATGTCCATATCAGAACATATCAAATCTGATCTGTGCATATATCGTCTGATATGGCCAATTTTCATATCAGGCCTGATATAGGCGGTTCATATCAGGCCATATCAGAACATTTTTTCACGGGTTTTCATTTCGTATATTTAATATTATGTATATGTTTTTTTTTTTTTTTTTTTTTTTTTTTTTTTTTTTTTTATAGAAGCAATGAAGTCAGTATAATTTATTGTATTTACAACATTAAAATAATTTAACCTTACTCTGAAACCATTAATTATACTCAACATTTCAACAAAATTCTCGATGCATTCATATTTTAAATTCGTATTGAATTTATAAATTATAAAAAAATTATGAAAGAAATAACAAAGAACCAGAATCATGAAGACGTTTCTTCTACTGAAGGAAGTATCAGAGAAGAGGGAAAAATAAATCAATCAGACAAGAAACAAAAATATATATCAAAAAAAAAAAGGCTACATGGAAGTCTTGGATGTCATTCAGATGCTTGTGAATGTTTTAGTCACTCAGGCAATCATTGTTTATGTTGTATCTCTCGAACTGGAGGTTGTCATCAGTACTTGAATAATTCTCGAAAGTGTAATGAAGAGAATTTTCAAGAATCCTCAGATATTGTTGATGAAGAAAATAAACATAGCGGTAAGTGTGAGGTATCTCAAACCAATGGATGTCAAAAGAACTACAGACAATGTGGCTATACACCTGTTCCTCGTAAGTACTGTTGATGACAATATTATGTAATTACCCTGGTTAAAAATACTGATTGAAAAGAATTGAGAAGCGGTCACTCCATGCAAACTGTATATCTATGTATACAAACAAAAGAATTGAAATTATTGAAAAGAATTCGAATTTCATCATTTTTAATTCTTTTCAATCAATATTTTTAAACAGAATTACTACATCATAGATATCGGTTAGACTTTGAATGCAGGTAAACTTAGAGAGTGCGATGCATAAACATCCAATTCAGTTAGTCAAAGAAGTGAAGCCACCGATTTCTAGGCCCTGCATTGTTAAATGTTTACTCTTTAGGGAGCTATTACATCGTCTGCTTAGAGAATTTATGCATTGCGGGGATGCCTGATAGGCGAGAGAGCGAGGCCTCGTAATTATCTCTTTTCGTAACATAGTAGAGCACTTGGCGCGATACCGACATTGTCTAGATTCGAATCCCTAGTTCGGGCTATCTATATTTTTCTCAATTTATCTATAAATTGTCTTATTGAGAAGGTTAATTGTAAGTTTAGGTTTCACTATATTTGAATATTACTTTACTAACTTTATAAACAAATCCTACACCCATTTAATCTTATATACGATCTTGACTCCTGTCGTTGGCAATTAGAGTATAGTTAGATCGCGCATTGAATGCTAACACTAAAGCAGAGTGTGAAGTTATGATAAAATATGAGGCAAATTTGAATAATAAAGATAGAGAGAGTGTATTTAAATTTAGACGGTTAGGAAGTCCCTCTAATATCTATTCATTTTAGGAATGGAGTGAATAGTAAGTTCAATTCGACTTCAGATGGTTGAATGAAAACTGTAATATTTCAATGAATGGTTTGAACGGAGATGCGCAGTAATTAATACAGTGCTTGCTAGAAAAAATTTTTAGGACATAGTGATGGCAGCTCCAGTGAACATACACACATAAAACGACAACTATGTTATAGTAAATAAATAATACAAACACAATTAACCCTCCAACCAAGGCTTGCACTGAAAACTTGTTATATAGATTAGACGTTAGGGTCACTCGTTAGTGAATCACATCTCGGATTCAGAGTTGGCATATCACTAGATATTTTCAGCCCTACTCTATCTGTACTCTTTAATTGATGGTTAGGGCTTAAGTCTTGTAGCAGATACTCATTTGCTTTTTTATATTTTAATATATTCTAAGGTGACATTTAGGTGAGCTTGATTGAGCTGTCACCTATATAGTTTGGAATACTGACTGTGGACCTCGCTCGAGGCCTATGTATATTAGGGTGGGAAAGATATGTTGAGGGTTACAAATGATTTTAAGGACTTTTTAAAATAGTCCGACTGATTCGTGCATTCAGACCTTTAGCTACCCCGATACATCACCTTATTATCTAAAAAGGGCACTTTCCCTTCATACTCTCTCCGTTTATGCTCAACAAAATCTCAAATAAACAATTATGTGCTTACCAGGTTATGAGATGATAATTTATTCTTGAAGCTATTTGGACTTTCATATTTTGAAACGAATTAAAGTCATAAAATTACTTGTGAAGAGAATATAATTTATTTCAATTAATATAATATAACAGAAAGATTAACCTTGTCAAGCCTGGTTGCACCTAAGTATTATGGTCGAATCTTAGGGCACCACTGGAAGATGGACTCGGCTTTCCAGAACAGGATCGGTATCGGTAATCATCACTTAAATTTAGCAACGATACTTTTCAAGAATCAGAAGACCAGATTGCTTTGCTCAACAGCACTTAAGACTATCAGTATTCTTTTTACGAGTCGGAAAACTAGATTGTTTTTTATAATTTCTTTTGCGCTACGCCAGCATATGACAGATGATAAAATGTAGAAGACAAAGAACCTGATATCGGGACTCTATAAATTTGTCGTAATACCTATATGCAAGACCCTTCTACTAGAGTAGCCTTTAGTGGAGGCGATTATTTTAAATACCATTTCTGTTAGTTCCCGGGAAAAAATGATCAGACCTGATCAGATATGAACAAACATGAGTCTTCAGGCCTGATCAGGCATGAAAAATGACCATGTCTGACCAGGCCTGGCCAGACATGTTCAGGTCTGACCATGTATGTTCATGTCTGTTCAGGCCCATCCGGGTACAAAAATTATAGATAAAAAAGGCTTTAGATAATTATATATAATTATGGATAACTATATTATACAATTATATATAATTATTTCTATAAAGATAAAAAAAAATCGGGGATGTGCAGGATTCGGACCGTAGATCTTGCGCTCGGAAGTTTAACCCGCTACCCGTTGACCTAAGAGATTGACTTAAAAGATAGTTTCATATGAACTTCAAGTAATAAAAATCTTATACGTGATAGATTCTTGGTCAACAAAATTTTATATCTTATACCTGATAGATTTTTAGTCAACAAAATTTTATATCTAATTTATTAATCATTGATTAATAGTTATATGAAATTCTATATAAGTTATATATAATTATAACTACGTTAGCTATATGTAAATATAACTAAAGTAGTTATATTTAATTATAACTAAGATTTTAAATTTAATCCCATATATCAGCCATGATCAGACATGAATAGGCATGGAAAGGTATGATCAGGCCTGATCATGTCTAATTTCAGGCCTGATCATACATGAACAGGCATGGTCAGGTCTGATCATTTTTTCCCAAGTTAGGCCTTCCTGACAAAAAATGATTAGATGCAAGCATATGATTGGATCCAAACAGTCAGATGTGCTTGGATCCGAATTTTGGCGCGATCCAAGCGGATCCAAACAGATCTGACAATATCCAAAGAGATCTCACTATATCTAAATATATCCAAACAGATCTTAAAATATCAAAAAAGATCCAAACACATCTCACAATATCCACGAATATATAAATGTATCCAAGCAGATCTGCGTAAATATCGATCTTAAAAGAAATCAATATAGATTTAAGCATATATATCTAAAAAAGATTTACTGCATTCTAATGAATACATGTATAAATATAATATACTTCAGACCAATCTAAAAACAATATCTACTCACATCTTAGATCTTATTGCTATTACCTCTTAATGCTTTTAATAAACCTGATGTATAACATATGTATCAAAAGTCAATTGATATTTAAGTGAAAAAAATAGATGAATTCTTTAGAAAAATTGATACTTTTATATTCAATTATTTACGTTTACATTTAATTACATATAATCAAAACAATTATAAACATTTTTGTAAACTTCTATCTATTACATGGGACTAAATATATTTTATTCACCTTAATCTATATAGTTAAATGAAAACAGATATAATACTACCAATGTGTAATAATTTATTTTCGGAAATATTTACATCTGCTTGGATAAAAGTTTTAAATTTTTTATATGTTACTCAGATATTTGTGTATAATTAGATAAAAAAAACTTTGTATTTAATGTCTTATTCACAGTAGAACCCTGACAGTTCGACGATTCAGGAGCCTTAGCTGTATTAAAATATTATTGGATCTGATCAAATATGACTACATATTGTAGTGACTGGTATCTTAAATTAATATCACTTATACACTACAATAATAACACACTTATATTAGAAATAATAACACCACAATTAACAGCAGTAACAGAAAGCAAAGAGATATATAGTTTATTGATATATAGATGTTTGCTGTTAAGATGTCAATATAAGACTAACTGATTTAGTCGCGCATCTATAAAAACAAGAGGAGAAGGTATTTGTTTTCTAGCTATTCAAATATTTTAAAACATCAGTTTCACATTCGTTACAATATATACACACATTTTTGGATAAAGTCATAAATTCTTGAGTATACGTATATCTGCTTGGATATGAGTTATTTTTGCATCTATATACCCACATACATACAGTTGGGTCTGAGCAGATATAACTATATGTACTTGTATATGCTTGGATATAAGTATACCTGCACGGATATAAATCTTTATATCTGCTTATATATAGTTGGATCAGAGAAGATATATTTATATATGTTTGGATATACGTATATCTAGTTGGATATCAATCTTAATACATCTCTATATCTGCTTATACATGATGAGATCTGAGCAAATATAATTATATATGCTTATATCTAGCAAGATCAAATATTTGGATGTATTTGGATATAAACAGGTATAACGAGATCCAAACATATCTGATTGGATCCAAACGTTTTTTATTGGGTTATTACCCGACAGGCCTTATTACCCGTGGGTACCTTAATTAGAAGTCAAGCCGAAAATTGCAGAGTCTCTAAAATTCGGGGAAGTTATTGTTTTCACCTCGATTTTCGAAAATTGAATTTTCATCAGATGTCAACGTTTTGAGTTCCTAGGAAGCTATTTTGACTGTTTTCAGGATGATGTACGATTATCTGTATGTATGTGTGTGTTCTATATCTTTTTAATGAATTGACCAATTGAGATATTTTTTACGGCAATCGAAAGAGATTGTTGGTCCTCAACTTTCCTGAAAATTTCAAATCAATCGATAAGATAGACTCTAAGATATTAAAGCAATGCAAGAAAAAATATTTTTTTTTTCATTTTTTTAAAATTTTTCAGAAATGGCTTAATCGATCGATTTCAAAATCTAATCAGCTCTGGAACCCAATAACGCGCGTCGATTGCCACCTCAACTATCTCAATCGGTAAATTCGTTCGATAGATATCATTGGCGAAAGAAATGAAGAAAAACGTTTTTTTTAATTATCTTCGACGTGACTTATCCGATCAATTCCTAAATATAGGCAGCTCTAGAACTCAATAAAACGCGCCAATTGCAACATTAAACGTCAAACTCGGTTAATTAGTTCGAAAGATATGGACGTTGAAAAACGTTAGAAACATCAATTTACCTCGTTTTACACTTATCTATGAACAGAAGTTATTTGAAACAAAATAGATGTTTGTGCAGCTGCACGTCTCCAGAATTTATTCGAGGCGTCAGCGCTTATTTATATTTAATAAAATATAGAAAAATAACTTTATCAACTATTACTCATAACCTAGACGTTCAAATATCTTAAATAATATTATTGCATTATACTATTTTATGTAATTAATTAAATATCATCGGAATTACTAGATTATCGATATTCGATATAATTAGTTAGATTTCAGGTCAGTAAAGAGAGACGTGAATGCTCACGTCATCTGACGTACAGGCTGGGACGTAACATATGCTAGACTTAAGGATGAAAAAACGAAAATTTGTTTTTGCCAAAATTCAAAAATTCATAATTTTGGAACAAAAAAAAACACCTCTTTGAAATTTTCAGAATTTTTAAGATTCGTTAAAGGTAGTGCAGTAAAAAATTTGGGCCCAAAATTTCGTGTCGCTATACGATTTTGACGGTTTTCAAAAATTCGAAATTCAAAAGCTTTTTAATTTTACAAAATTTGTTTCCGAAATATTTATTTTTTCAATAGCCCCAAGTATCCCCTTTAAAACAAAACCAAGACCATTTCTTTATCTATCATAGTTTTCGAGATATTAAAAAACTAAAGTTGAAAAATTAGAAATATAGTAAAATTTGGAATTTTAAATAACTTTCGCAAAAAATTTTTCCAATTTTGTTCCTATGGCAAATCTTTGTTTTATGGTAAAAGAAAATTTTGGACCAAATTTTGTCCAAAGTGAAAGGGGTCGATTCCAACTACTGGTAAATTTGACATGAAATGACCCATATACAGTGAATTATTCTTGAAGTAGAAAATAAAAATTCTTGATTCAGTTTCCTGTCAAGAATTAATAATAGGTTTTTGTTAATACTGATGTCCTAAAATTTCTTCTTGAACACCGGATAATTTCTGATTGAATTCATACAAAGCTTCGGCAAAATTCCAGCCGACTTCTAACTGAAAATTACATGAATATTCAGCGATATAATCTTAAAGTAGAAAAAGGCAATTTGGCAGCTGAAATGGAAGGTAGATTTCTCACTCAATCGATCTAATAGGTTAATTTCTTACATGAATATTTTGTAATAGATGTTAGTGTGTAGTCATGGTATGAAATTGGGCTCGTTTTCTAAGACTCAGGGTGAAAAATGACAAAGACTTATTTTCTTGGAGAACTTCAGATAGTTAATTCGACAAAACATCATACGTAAATAATGTACCAATATAACCTTTACGCAAATAAAGTTTTGCTACATTCATAATCTACAATGTTTATTTAATTTTAAGATGGTTACTATAACCTAATAGTATTACTATTAACAAAATAAAGGACAAATACAATACCTAGATTAAAAAAAAAAATCTACCTAAAAATTAAATTCTTGATTTAGTCTACTGCCAATAATTTCACCGGAGCTTTATAAGAATACCTCTAGAATTTATCTGGTATTCAAGAAGAAATTTTAGAACATCGGTATAAATTAAATACCTGTGTATTCATTAAAAAATCGATCAAATCCCGATGAATTATTACGAGCAAGACACTGAATCGAAAATTTCCTATCGGCTACTTTCCACAATAATTCTTCTACTATTCATGTACCTTTTCGTCAGATGTCACTAAGATCTTAGTAGGAATCCGTTACGTGATAAAACGATTCTTTTTATCTGAGAAATCTAACATTGTTTTTCTTAATTGCATCTTTCTGCAATTATGTACGATCAGCTGACATTACTTTTTTAACTTCCCGTTAAGAAAATTATTAATTTTCAAGAATTCGGGAAGTCATTGGTTTCACCCCGATTTTTAAAAATCGAGTTTTCATCAAATGTCGAAGTTTTGAGGTCCTAGGAAGCTATTCTGACTATTTTCAGAAGGATGTCTGAGTGTCTGTATGTGTGTGTGTGTGTGTGTGCGTATATGGGTGTAAACTCTTAATATCTTTTTAATGAACTGACCGATTAAAATGTTCGAGGTGGCAATCGGAAGAGTTTGTTGGCCGTTAACTTTTCTGAAAATTTCAAATCGATCGATCAAATAGACTCTATGAAAATATTGACGCCAACTACTTGTCGTTCTTTTAGTCGTAGACATTGTTAAAAACGAGACTTTTAAAACACTAAAAACTTTTTGTCACGAAAACCTTTTAAATTGTTTGAAAATTGAAGTTTCAGCAACGAATGGTGAAAGACATATTAAACGAATGTTGGTAAAATAGTACAGTTTATCGTTTAACTCCATCTAGTGAATGTTTGTTTAAATGAATCAACTAAACTGTTTCAAAAGCACAGAAGGAATGCCATCATAGATGCACAGATGGCGTTAATGTAATATTATGGAGCTATGATACTATTCGTTGGCAGTTCGCGTTCCGGGCTCCGAGTCAGAAGACCAAACGTAATATCGGGGTGCATTTATATAAAAAATCGATTATTAATCGATTATAAATTAAAAAAAAATCACGTTGTAAAATCTATTTCTACTTTATAATAATCGATTTTTAATCGATTATTTCCATAATCGATTATTTTTTCACATTCCTAATTCTTATCCGAAGAGCAAATCCTTGAGAATGATCAGACTGAGTCATTCTTGATCATGTATGTTGATATCTGATCATATATGATTTATATCTGACCGCCGAAGTTAAAAGCGATTTGTCTCAATATATTTAAGCGAACTGACTCAATGACTCACTTATCACGAGATCTCCGAGACTATAGGTCCTATTGACTTAAAAATTTGGCAAACATATTCCTTTCTCAATGTAGACGCTCACTATGAATGGATTTTATGAAACTCCTACCCAAAGTTTACTTTTTAGCAATTTGGCGAGTCTTTCATCTCATTGGCTAACTACTAAACGTGCTTCTCTGATTGGCTACTAGCAGATGACTCAGCAGACGTTGCCATAGCAATTGTTACCATGACAACCGTTACCATAGGAACCGTTGTCATAGAAAAATAAAAATTACTGAGGAACTGAGAAAGTCGATAGCGTAATTTTTTTTTAAATCGACACTGGTAGAGCTGTGTGGAGGCGTAAGGAATAAAAATTTTTACGTTTTTTGGCTAAGAGATGTATAGACTTGAAATTTGAAATGAAAATTACCTACAATATATGAGAATGAATGGTGTAAATTTCTTTGGTATTAATCGAATCACTATACCGTAGGTATATGAACTTGCATCTATAGAAATTATACGTAACAGTGCAGAGTTTACATCCCCAGTTACGTAGGGGGAGCATATATCTGAATATATAAAGAGACTGCTAGGCAAACCTCGTACTAAACTCAGAACCTTTTACTTATACTTGTGAATTCATAATTCTTTCCCTTTTTATTACTAATTACAAATTTTTGCTGATTATTTCTATCAGTGTAACGTTCAAAGCCTAAGATATCTAATAAACAGGACCTGGATGTTGGGGCCAACAATTAAACTTAAAAAAGAGAGAACAAAAACAAGTTCGAAAGCAATAATAGAAAAAAAAATTAACGAACGCATGCAAGTTCAGGTGAATGAATGCGTTCTATAGCCTCTAATTCAAATGTCAAATATTAGAGGTTGACCGCAGAACACGTGGAATTCAAAAAATGAGATTTTAAAATACTTGCCACTATGAAAAATTTGCGGAGTTAACGTGGATTAAATCCTTTTCGGAGTAAAATTCACTCCGAAAGTGAGTATATTTTAATATTAAAACTCCGAATCACAGAAAATTTGATTCAACTAAAAACCACTCCATAATCAGTCCGCAGAAAATATAAACTTCCCATTCACGCTATATGCGGAGTGATTTTTTTTAAACTCCGAACTCTAAGTGACAAAGTAAATACGGACTTAAATAAAATCCGTGATCAATTCGAATTCACTTCCGATTTTTAACAGTGTGGTCAATTAAATCGTAAATAAATAGAAGGCAAAATTTTTTGGTTTTATAAAATTGCAAATACTTCTGGTGTAGCACGGTAATCTTCCTGATGGTCTCGCTTGTCGTCTAGCTGACGGTCATGCTCATAATTTTGCTGACAGTATCACTCACTATTTTGCTCGTTATTTCGCTGAAGCTCTGATCGACATCTTGCTGATAATCTTGCTCTTCATCGTGCTGACGATCTTGCAGATGATCATGCTCATCATCGTGCTGACCATCTTGCTGATGATTTTGCTGACAATCTTGCTCGTCATCGTGCTGATGATCTTGCTCGACATCTTGCTGACGATCTTGCTCATCATCTCGCAGATGATTTTGCTGACGATCTTGATCGTCTTGATCTTGGCCACGATCTTAACATATTGCTCACGGTTCTGCTAAACATACTGATTATTACGCTAGTGATCTTGCTGGTTCTCGTACTAACCGTCTTGTAGATAATCTTGCTGGTATTTCTGCTGAATTTTTTTCAGTTACCTTTCTAAACACTTTGCTAGTCATGCTGCAGAAGGCTGGTGCTCAAAACTAATGTCACTAGTCAAAGGTTCACCGAGTTTATCAACACAGTGGCCAGCAAACGATCAGCAAGATAACCAACAGGATTATCAGCACGATTACCTGCAAGATCACTAGAAAGTTAATTAGCGAGATTATCAGAGAGACTAACATCAAGGTCACCAGCTAGACACTCAATAGAATGATCGACAAAAATTCCAGCAGAACAATTAGCAGTCTTGTTTACGTAATCATTAGAAAAATCACTAGCAACACTTTCTTAAGGTAAACAGCATGAATTTCAACAAAATGACCCACACATCAACTAGTGAAATGGTCAACAAGATGTCCAGCATTATCACCAGTGCGATAAGCATTTAGATGATTACCAAGACAGACAGATGGTCAGCAAGATCACTACTTTGTTACCAACATCACTACTTCGTCACTTGGTTAGGATGACCAGTGCGAACATCAGTAAGACAACTAACAAGACATCAGTAAGATGATCAGCAAGATAACCTGCAATTTAATAAAATCAATCAGCAAGATTACCAGCAAAACAAACAGCAAAATCATCGCAGCAAGACAATCAGTAGTACCACTACCCAGGTAATCAGTAAGATGACTGGCGAAATTAATAGTTTATCAATAAATAAAAGTATTTACAGCCAATATTTCAAAATTTTCAATTTTTAATAAAACTGAAGAAAATTTACAATTTTAAATTATTAATTTCTTTTTGATTTTTTATTTCTCTGTTGGTTTTTCTTTATTTTTTTTCTGTGGGTTCTTCAAATTGTACAAGACCAATGTAATACATCTGTTAAACTTTGTTTTCGCCATCTGGTTTTCTCTATTTGTATTCTGCAATGTAAACCCTAAAACAACACGAAACATATAGTTATGTAGATAAAATCAACAATTTTATAGAGTAAATCGGAATTATTTACTTTCAACAGCAGCAATTATTCCAGAAAGAACAGCATCTTGATAAATACTACTGACAGTCAAGTGTTTCAATCTTGCTGGCCCCACTATACTTAGCAGTAGCCGCCGAGTCATTTCTTTAGGCTTGTTGATGAAACGTAGGATGTCTTGCAGGTCAATAAATCTAGCATGAACATTGCTACCTTCCATCAAATCAACCATGTCGTCATCAGGAGAACTGTTTATCGCAGGCGTAGTAGCAATCTGATCACTGGTAGCTGTACCAGTGGTAACCGTGCTGACAGCAGGCATAATTGGGGTACTCGTAGGAGTAATTTTCAAAATTGGATGAAAACTAAATCCAGTAGAAGTAGAAGCAGTAGTAACAAGAGCACCATTAACACCACGAATAATAATATCACAATAAGTAGCATCAGTAGAAGTCGTACTGTCACAAGTAGCATCAGCAGCAACACTCAAAAGAGTAAGATAAGTATTTGAAGGAGTAGTAGGACTAACCACAGCAGCTGCAGCATCAGCAGTTGTATTAGTAGTGTTAGTAGTAGAACAAGTAGTAGTCGTAGCAGTAGTAGAAGCAGTACTGCCAAAAGTTGAATCGGCAGCAATGCCCAAAGGAGAAGGATATATACTCGAAGGAGTAGTAGTACTAACCGCACCATCAGCAATTGTATTAGTAGTAATTTTTTTTTTTTTTTTTTTTTTTTTTCTAGAAAGACGAGTGAGGGAAAAATGTTGTAATGTACCATAGAAGACAATACCCATACGGGAAGCATAAACTGCCCTCCGTATGAGTATTGTCCTCCGTGTGCCGGACTCCTCCCCCAAAGATGTATTACCTACCATGACAGTAAGTAATGACCGTATCTTTGATGGCCCTACCGGCTAAAAACCTCATTCTCCTTCTCTCCCATACCTAGCACTGCGGAATCGCGTAAGCATTACTTCACAGTACTAGGCGCCCCCGCTGCTCTCACAGCTACCCCTCCGTCACTTCTTCCCTCTTTTTCTCCTTCAGGACCTCTCTCACAAACACCGTCATCGTCCTATAATTGTCTGCCATCACCAACATCCAAGGTATCACCAGGTCAGCGACATTTGGCACTTCTTTTTCGTTCTGAAAACGCAGCCGTATTTCAGACCAACGCTGCCAAAAAAAGAAAGTGTGCTCGGCAGAATCGACAACGTTCGGACAGTATTGGCAATAAGGATCGGTTCGGATCCCCATGCGATACAAGTACTCATTAAACTGTCCGTGACCGGACAGAAACTGGGTGAGATAGTAATCTACCTCCCCCCCTTTTCTTGTTATCCAATCATGGACTCGTTTAACGAGCCTGAATGTCCAACGTCCCGTTTCCGCAGATTCCCATCGCTCTTGCCAGAGTTTCAGGGTCTCCTCGCGTTCTCGAGTCATTGCACTCTCCAACGGTTCTTCCCCAGCCCTACGGGCATCCCAGATACGCTTCCTCTCGAAACCCAAAAGGTCGATCGGAATCACACCGGCGATGACCATAACGGCTGCTTCCGAAACCGTACGGTAAGCGCAAGCTACCCTCAGCGCGCCTCTTCGTTGCACAGATGCCAGTTGTCGACGATAACTTTCTACTTTGAGTGACTCACCAGATTTCTGCTCCGTAGAGCATTATCGAGTGTGAGATGCTCATGAGAACTCGTCTACAGCTGCTTCTCCGACGTTAGGCATCAACCGAGAAAGGCTAGCTACCAACGTTGTCGTTTTTTTAGCCGCACCGACAATCTGATCGCGAAACGTAAGTTTCGCATCGATCGTCACCCCAAGGTATTTCGAAGAACTTCCACTCTCGACGTGTTGATCCACGACGAGAGCCCGGAAAGGACTCGGAAACCACCTCTGGGCTATCTCGCCAAAAGTAGTCTCATAGATCAAGAAATAATTACGTAAGTAATCATCTATGATCCGAATGAGATACTCGGACAGACCTAATTTCCGAAGCGCCCTCATTATATCTGGCCATCGTGCCGAATTAAAAGCATTCTTGACATCGAATATCATCATAATGCATACTGGACGGGACCGATGGTTTCCCGTCCAAGCTCTTTTGGCAATGAAAGCGCTTCAGAAATAGCACTGATTGTGCAGCGACCAAGCCGAAAACCATGTTGGTTTTTCGCTAAGCCACCGGCATTCACCATTTCGATTCTCAATCGATTTCGAATTAACGACTCGAAAATTTTTCCTGCGATGTCCAGCATGCAAAGTGGCCTGTAGGACGAAGAAGTGTAGGGCGGACCCTTTCCTTTGTCTAACAGGACTAACCTTTGCAGCCTCCATCTTGCAGGAAAAACTCCAACCGAAATGCAGGAGTTGTAAGTATTCAAAAGCAGTTGTTCATGCTGAGGGGGGAGAGCCTTATAAACCTCAACGGGGATATCGTTGGTGCCTGGGGTCTTTCCTCCTTTGAGACTCTTTAGAACCACCCGCAGTTCAGCTGCTGAAAAAAGTGGACCCTCGTCATCGGATATAGTCCAGACTGGACTGTCTCGATCTTCACGCTCCGGAAACAGGACATTGACTATTTCTTACATCGCATCAGGTTCCATAGGTGGTACTGGACTGCGACCCAGGAATTTTTGAGTAACAATCTGGTAGCCAAGGCCCCATAGATCATTATCTACTGCTTCGCAGACCGCCTTCCAACATCTCCCTTTGCTCTCATTGATCGCCATAACCGGTCATTATTTCGCCGCTTTATACTCTTCGTTCTTCTGCTGCCCAGTATCATGCTTTCGCATCCTGAGTGCTTGCCTCCGAAGACGCAAACATTCAGCCTTGAGCAGTGCAATCTCATCAGTCCACCAGTAAGCTGGTTTTCTGCGTAAGCTCGAGGAACTTCGAGGCATCGCAGCCTTCAGCGTACGGCTAACAATTATCTCAACATCTTCGCACGTCTCAGCGGACATAGGAGGGAAGGCCTCAACCTGTCTAAAACTGCCTTTTGTAAAGCACCCTCATCCAGCTTCAAAACCCTCTAACCTACCCGCTTCATTGATCGCTGGGACACAATCGCAGGGTTTCCCCGTAGATCATGTACCGTATACGAGATGTATTGATGATCACTAGCCGTAAACTCCTCCAAAACGGCCCAGTCCGAGACCACTGCAGCTATCCGTTGAGTAGCAAAGGTGAGGTCAATTGTTGACCCACGTGTGCCCACCCCGCGGAAAGTTGCAGTGTTTCCCTTGTTCATAATGACAAGATCTAGACTTTCCATCATGTCCAAGAGCTCAGTACTGCGCGTGTCAGTCAATTCCATCTCCCAATCGCTGGATTTCGCATTGAAATCGTCACCTATCACGATTTCTCCCTCAAGATTGTGAATAACTCTTTCGAGTTCATTCACCCTCTTTCAGAAGTCAGCGATAGGCTCGTTGGGAGTGAAATAGCACGATAGTAGTTGGAGAACTAGTAGTTTTTTTTTTTTTTTTTGAGAGAGAGAGAGGTTAAAAAAATCTTCGAAAGACACTAACGACAGGGGAATTTTGAAGATTTGATGGAGTCGGTAGTGTGGGATTTTTATCCACTAAAAACAATCCTCTCTCTTCTGACCCTTGCCGTAGGCATAGGGTGGCCAGGCTGGAAACCGCTTTTTCATTACTTCAGCCTGGCCCTAGCTGCGCTGATTGCGCCTACCCGTTGTTAGTACCTTCTTCTAGCTTTTTAGCCTTTAATACACTCTCGATATAGTGCATGATGGCTTCCCAATTCGTCTTCGACCTACACATGGAGGTGACCACGTTCTCAGGAGTCGGGCTGCCCCCTAGAACCTTCCAAGCTCCTTGTCTTTCCGTGTACCATCTGCGGCAGTGGAAGAAGGTGTGGCAGGCATCGTCCACTTCCGTGGGGTAGTATGAGCAGAATGGGCTATTTTTAAGCCTCATTCGGTTTAGGTAACTGTTGAACTGGCCGTGTCCTGTGAGAAATTGGGTCAGACAGTAATTCACGTCAGTATGGTTGCATTTCAACCACGGTTTTACTTCCGGAATAAGCTTTTTGGTCCATCGCCCTGTGATAGCGTTGTGCCATCTGGTGTTCCATTTTTCCAGCGTTATACCCCGCTCTAGAGCTCTGGTGCTGTTATCCAGTGTGCCTGCCATGCGATATTGGTGTAGTCGCTGCCTTTCATGTGCAGTTAAGTCAATAGGTATTGCTTTCGCCAGCACGAGTACTGCCTCTTCCGATACTGTGCGGTATGCACATGCAACACGTAGAGCTGACCTTCTCTGTACTGATGCCAACTTCCGTCTGTATTTCTCGTGCGCCAATCGACCTACCCACACTTCGGCTCCATATAGTAGTATAGAGTGTACTACGCTTAGCAAAACTCGCCTCTTTGCGTACCTTGGCCCAGATGTATTCAGCAGTATCCTCGACAGGCTTGCCACGACCTTACTGGCCTTGTCTGCTGTCTTCAATAAATGCTCCCAGAACGTCAGCTTCTCGTCTATTTGCACTCCGAGGTATCGCACTATGAGTTTGGCTTGCACAGTGGTTCCTTCCATTCTTGTGGTAAACGGTTTTTCGAATCCACGCTGTCTGGTAAACACTACCATCTCGGTTTTACTCGCAGCCAGTTCCAAGCCATACTGGTTCAGCCAGTTGCAGAGTCGCCTATCCCGGCAATGTCGTCTGCAAAGCCGACTAGAAAGATGTCATGCGCAAAGGTTATTCTGAGAAGATCGTCATATCGTATGTTCCATGCCATCTAGTCCAAGGACTGCCCCTTGTGGAATGCCTGCTGTAATCTTGGTTGTTCTTGGACCAATGGCCGTGTTGTACTCGAGCGTGTGGTCCCAGAAATAGTCGTCCAGTATGGCCTTCAGATACTACTCGATGTTGAAATCGTCTTCCAGAGCGCTAAGTAGATCTGCCCAGCCGACAGAGACAAAAGCATTTCGCACATCGAAGGTGAGAAAGATGCACACTTTGCGTGATGGATGAGTCCCTGACCAAGCTGTGTTGGCTATTTGTAAGGCCTGCTCTATTGCTGTGATTGTTGAGTGATGTTCTGTAACCATGCTGGTTGTTTGATAGTCCACCCGCTTTTTCGACAGCTGCGGCAAGGCGCACTTTTATAAGTTTTTCAAATAACTTCCCTGCTACATCAAGCATGCACAGTGGCCTATATGATGATGAGGTTATCAGTGGGCCCTTGCCCTGGTCAAGGAAAACGAGACGCTGCTGCTTCCGCCTTTTGCTAAAGGTGCCTGTGGCTAGGCACGGGTTGTACATTTCTAGCAGTATGCCAGGTCACTTACTAGCTATTGCTTCTATAACGCTTGCTGGAATTCCGTCAGGACCTGGAGCTTTGCCAGTCTTGAGTGTCATGGCGGCCTCTTGAAGTTCACGTATGGAAAAAAGGGGTGGTTCACTTTGGTCCCAAGCGGCTCTGCGTGTTCTCAGTAGGTGCTGTGGAAAGAGGTCTGCTATGATCCCCTCGATGACCGCCGGTTGCATAGCAGGTACTGGGCTCTGTTTCCCCAAACCTTTGACCACGATCTTATAGGCAAGGCCCCAAGGATCATTGTCTAACTCGCTGCAAAGTTTCCTCCAGCTTTTCCTCTTGCTGTCCTTGATGGCGCTCTTCAGCTCCTTCTTAGCCTTCACGTATTCGATGGTTAAGATTTCAGTTAGTCCGGGCTCGTGCCTGCGGTTGGCACGGACTAATTTTCGGCGTAGTCCGAGGCACTTCTTTTTAAGCTCGCTGATCTCTGCCGTCCACCAGTGGTTAGGTCTTCTCTTGCCAGAGTCGGTTTTACTAGGCTTAGCTACTTCGCACGCGGCTGTGATGATGTCCATTGTCTTCTCCACCAGTAGTTCTGTGACTGCTCGTTTTTCTTCGCCGGGTTCCGCAACGGTGTGGGGTGACCATCGTTTAGCAAGAAAGTCCATAAGTTTCGCTTCGTTCAGTTTCCTGTCATTCCAATGCTTACATTTGGGTGGTGCCCCGGGTTCATGTCTTGTCGAGGTCATTTGGTCAATTACAATCTCAATGTATTGGTGGTCGTTCGCATTGTATGTTTCCAGAACCTTCCAACCCAATATAGTGATGGCAGCGTTGGGGGTTGCGAGCGTTAGGTCTAAGATGGTTTCTCTGTATCCTGGCCTTCTAAAAGTGGACGTGTTGCCGCTATTCAAGACGCTAAGATCCAGTCTGGCAATCATTTCCGCTACTTCATTGCCTCGTGAGTCACTTCAGTCTATGCCCCAATCTGTAGATTTGGCATTGAAGTCACCAGCTATAATGACCTTGCCATCCATTTGACGCACAGTGTCCTCAATATTGCTGATAGATGGAAAGCTAGTAGTATCAGTAATAGTAGTAGTAATAGTCGGAGAACTAGTAATAGTAGTAATATTGCTTGTTGTTGTTGTTTCTGTTGCTGATGTCATACATGTGAAATTCGCATCGGGATCAAAACGGCTAGTGGATGCATACTGATCAATAAAATTATCATCACAAGAAATTTCAGCAGCACCATTTACACCAATGGAATTAAGAGACGCTTGAATTCAAACGTCAGTGTTCATCCTTTTGCTCACATTACCAGTAATGATCCCCGAAGTATTTACTGCCAGACTTTCTAACCAATCAATATCGTCTATAAATTAAAAAAAAATAGATCAGGTTAATTTATAAACATTAAAAAATAACCATAAACTGAAAAATAACCATAAACATTACCGCTTTCAGCTACAATAAAAGCCGACACATATGTTCTTCTCCATCTAACTATCACACCATTTAATTCCAGTCGTGTTTTTGTCAGCTTTGACTCAATAACGCTCGTGGTACCGTCTTTAGGCCAAAAAATTAAATGATACATCGTCACAACTTGAAAACAATTATAAATTTGACAGGTGTCAGATAATAAAATAATGCTCTGAGAAAGTAACAAAAAAAGGCCATTCGGCAGCCGAAATCGCAGTAGATTTCTCATTATTTGATTATTTCAATCTTTCAAATAAACATGAATAACAAAATACATTTTTTTTGATACCCCTAGAAATTCTCAAGGTTATAGAGCAAAAAAAATTGGCACAAAATTTGAAGTTGAATGCGAAAAATTTAAGAATTAAAATTAGAAAATTAAAAAAATCATCGGAATGGTAAGTTAAATATCGAAAATAAAAATTAAAGAGAATTAAATTATCTACGAAAAAGTATTCTGTTTTTTTTTAACTATAGGATGAATAGTTAATACAAAATTAAATTAAATAATTTGAGTTAAAATTTCAATTATGATAGATCTAAAGGTCATACTTGAAATCAGTCATAAAAACTGTCAATAGAACAAAATTGAATTCTCGCAATTGTATTGAAGTATTTAGATTTTTTGAGTGTTACACAGCAATAATATAAATTTAATTAGTTTCATAAATTTTCTAATAAATATAATAGTTAGGATTCTGAGGAATTTATTGAGAGTAGAGGAACCAATGCAATAGCAAAATTTCATTTGATGAGTGGAAAAATAAGAAATTTTATTGGTCTAGACACAAATATAGGAATGAAAATTAAAGCTTATTTGAAGAGCTTTTAGATGAATTTCATACAAAGTCGATAAGTTATAACATTCAAAAAATATTGAAGAAAGAATAAGTAAAAATATTAATTTTTGGCATTCCGAAAATTTTGGGATGCTATAACTTCTAAACTAATCTACCGATTGAGCTCATTTTTCAACTCGATCAAGGTAGTCACTTACAGAATATGTTTACCAAATTTCAAAACGATTGGTTTAAGACTGTGGTGATAATTAAAGTGACAACTTTCATAAAATTATTTTTTATAATATTTTGTAAATTTCTAAAACCATTTTTCTATCAGAAAAAGTGGTCAAATCAATGAGCTGCATAATGAAAATTGAAGGTGATCGAGCGAGCTTTCAGTTAGAACAAACAAAAATAAGCTATCTCTTTCCGATTAAAAGATACATCCGATTGAATCGGTAAACATATTTTTTTTTTTTGAAAATTTTACAAAATTTCACTTAACCATATCTACTAAACTTATTAGCCTATTTGGCTCATCTTCGAACTCATCGAAGGTAATCGTCCATAGAATAAATGTACTGTTTCATTAGGATCGGTGTAGAATTGTGGACGCTATCGTTGGAGAACGGCGCGTTATATCGTATATATATATATATATATATATATATATATATATATATATATATGTAGTGACTGGAATGTGGTTCTTGGTACTTAATCACAACGATAAATAAATTATCTGACTCCAATTGATTATATTAACAGAGAAATAAATAATTAGTTTTATTTAATAAATTATATAATACAAAATAATGCTGGTCGCATTAGATATGTGTTAGCTAGTTGCCGTGTATCTCTCTATTGTACGCGTGTACTGTACTGTGTACTTGTGTGTACTGTTGCTACCGAATATCGTATCCGCGTGGGGGAAAATATTCGGCGATCGATGACGATTGATGGTTGACGGACTTATCCGAAATTATGAATATCAAAAAATATAAGTAGTGACGTGGTCGCTACATACATGTATATAAATACATATATAAACTTTTGAACCAAATGTATTTTCTAATTCAGCTCATCGAGCTGAGTTGAGAGGTAGCAAACTTTTTCGAAAATTCCATTATGAGGACAAATACAATTGTTAGATTTCTATGAAATCTATTAAAAAGTACGTAAAAACAAAAGAAAAAAAAATTGCAATCATCTGAAAGTTGTCACTGTTGAACCTGGAAAAACTTGTTGTTAAACAAAAAAAACTTATGTTCAGTCATCTTCATAGGAGTCATCTTATTTATGGTTTTGTCAACCATCTTGCAGATGTTCTTGCTGATCGTCTAGCTGGTCATCATGCTGGGCATCGTGCTGATGGTCTTGCTGGTCATTGTACAGATGATCTTTTTAATTGTCGTTCAGATCATCGTGCTAGTAATTTTATTAATAGTCTTGCTTATGATATTTCTGATTGTGTTGATTATGGCCTTGCTAATAGTCTAAGAGATCAATGAGCTAACGGTCTTGTTCGTCGTCTTGCTGACTTTCGTGCTGATGGTCATGCACATGGCCTTGCTAATGATCGTGCTTGACATCTTGCTGCAAATTTTTTTCGTCATATTGCTGATGGTCTCGGCCACCATCTTGCTTAACATCTTGCTGACGATTATGCGGATGGTTTTGGCCAATATCTTGTCCGAGAAAAAAATTTAGATCTATTTAGATCAAATTAGATCTGATGTTTCAGATCTGAACAGAACTGCATTTTCGCCATATCTGTTTAGATCAAATTAAATCTACTCTGATCAGAATAGATCTACTTGGATCTGAACAGATCAAGGTAAATAAAAAACACTCTTAGATCTGCTCAGATCAAATTTAATTTAATTCGCTAGATCTAAATAGATCTGTTTTTTAATCTTTATCCTAATAAAAATTGATATGTCTGATTAAAAATGTATTTAATATATCGCAATAATATAAAATATATAGTATTGAAGCCATTAAAATTAAAAGTAAACGTTTCATATTCCATATGAGATCAGCTTCATCTTCTCCTTTAAATGATACAATTGAAATTTAACTTAATAAAGATTCATAATGAAGATCACTCTTCTCCAAACAATACAAATTAACATATTGTTTATGTTTTTTTTATCCACTTTAACCGCTGAACCTTTTATCCACTGAACCAATTTAATATAGTGGAAATCTAAAACATGCTTTGGAAGAGCAGCTTTAAAGATATCAACCCGCGTTTTTAATTTCGAGAAAACTTCTTTGGCACTTGCAACGACATCATTGATTTCCTCATGGCACTCTCTAACCTTTTCAGCTATATTGTGACATGCGTGTGCTAAACATGTCACGTTGACAAGTTTTGGATATGTTCGTTTCAGAATTCCAGCGGACGCTTTCATGTATGGAGCAGCATCAGTCAAGTATCAAAGAACTCTATTTGGATCAAAATCTGCCAGCCAAAATTCATTCAAGCGATCAATAACATACGCCACTATGTTTGCAGCGTTTGCTGTCACAACTTCTCCACATCTAACTAACCACCCCGTTGAAGCTCGGTCTTGATACAATGCACCAATAATGACATTGGTGACGCAGCGACGCTTGGAGTCGGTTGTTTCATCCACTGAAACCCAAATAGGACAATCTCCTATTTCTTCTCGTATAGTCGTCAGAGTTTCGTTGTAAATGATAGGCAAATACGTTTTACTCATAGCTGTCGCATCCGGAACTATGTTGTGTGTGAGTTTGTAGAAAATTAGCAAAATCAGGTTGACAAACCTTGTCGAAACAAATATCTGATTTTATGCATGCGCTAGTGAAATCTTTAAAGAAAGCAGAGTGCCGATTGTTCAAGTTTGTAAGATGTTGTGGAAATGGAAAAATTGGTTGATTCTGTCTCTGGAGAGCCACTTGGTGTTTAGCGGATTGTAGGTGACTCTCGAATGAATAAGGTTTCAATACGACAACTGCCGTTGTGCACAATAAACATCGTACACAGTCACTTTCTAGCCGAAAATGGTCATCGGGTAGTTCTAGTTGCCTCTGTATTCTTCTGTAAACATGAGCCCGGCGATCATCAGCCGCCATATCTAATCTTGTTGAAACAATTTACGGTAATGAGAATTGAAAATATTCTATGCAACTATTCTCAAAAAAATCACAATAACCAAACTTATATTAACTTACCTTACAAACTTAAAGTGTCTTTGAACTTGGGTGTAAATAGAAGAAATATAAAAACCGTTAACTCAATAAAAAACAATTAATAGTTCAACTGACTATATAAACTATAAGAAACTAGAACAAGGTTGAGTTTAACAGAAAATGAAAACGAAAAACGAAGTTTGTAACGATAATATATTTGAGAAAATTACAACGATAAGCAAAAGAGAATTAATAAACTAGAAATAATATTTTAATAAAGATGAAATAGATGAACTACAAAGAATATATAATACTTTAATGACTACAATTAATGATTATTTAATTGAGTAACTTTTTCAAAAATTTCTTGCTAATATCTTTACAGAGCTGTCAACTAATGTCAATTAAGATTCGTGAAACTATCAAGTAATCAAATAAGCAAAGAAGACTATACGTTCAAACAAGTATAGTTCTCACAATTTTAAAATTGGTGATATAATTTTAGATCCACATAGATGCAAAATTTATGCAGAAGATTATAATTTTTACATATCCGACGAGAAATATTGTAAACATTACAGATGAAGAAATTTATTTTTTGCAAAATACACTAAAAAAATTTAATGGAATGGATTGATTTACTGGTAATTTTAATAATTTTTAGAAATCATCTTGGTGGTTATTTTCCGAAAAGTCACCAGATTACATCACTAACAGTCTTGCTGTGAGTCACTTTAATAGTCTTGCTCGTAATACCCGTATGCTATTGCAAACAATCGTGTTAAATCGAAGTTATCAACACCTAAGCAAGCAAAATGTCGCAAAATGTCAGCAAAATGTCGCGCAAGATATCGAGCAAGATGTCGAGCAAGATCATCAGCGAAATGATGAGCATGATCGTCAGCAAAGATGTCGAGTGAAATGTCGAGCAATATCGTCAGCAAGATGATGAGCAAGATCATCGGCACGATGACGAGCAATATCGTCAGCACGATGACGATCTTGCTCGACGTCTAAGTAAGTTAATAAATTTAACATACGTTGCCGAGTTTAAATAAGTGCGGGTCTTTGCTTTGCAAGAATCCTAGCACATTGCTCGGTTCTAGTCAAATAAAAATTTATTAGAGGCCAGCCTAAGCCAGGGTCAACCCGCGAATTCTGGTGGCTGCTGGTAAAAATCGCAAAGAGAAAGAGCGATTTGTCTCAGCATATATGCGGGGAAAGACAAAGCACTTACCCAGTTTATCATCTACTCGGTCAATGAAATAATTCATCCTCCACCGTTGAATAAATTAATTAATAATGAATAATTTATTTATAATTGATTATTAGCTAGTACTTTATTATATTTTCTTTTTCCTTGTTATTGTGACACAACCGTCGTCTAGTACAGCTTAGACCTCTCTCCCTGCCCTACCCTGTAGTCACTCTGTTCAAGAACTATATTTTAACTACAATAAGTATATGTAATTAGTAATTAATATATATATATAAGATTATTGTTCTAATATTCTCAAAGGTTATAAATTAAATGAACTGTAACGTGTTGCTCTGAAAACAAAGGTTTATTTATTTTATTTGTTATAAATTCTATTACTAGACATTAATACATAATTTATCCAATTCCTACCTGAAAACAAAGAAACGACATTAAAAGTTCATTTTTCAATATGTCAATTTCTTTTTATCCCTTTTTAATTTATTAAATAGATTTGTTTTTAATATCTATATTTTATATTATATAATGATATTGTAAAGTGTGACGCCGTCCAATCACCTCCCCTTACTTCCATACTTCCTATATCCACTTATGATTATGTAGAGACCTATACTACCAACTATCAAGTATGTGAACAACCGGGAGCGCGGCGTAATTCAAGTTTAAAGAAATATACATTTTCTTTATATATATATATATATATATATATATATATATATATATAATTATATAGAACACCGAAAAAAATACCCTAGTAACACGTGTTTTAGCAAGATTCTGGAGTAAGTATTTTGAGCAAGACCCCTTACTGCTAGTGTCTTTTTCTACGTATGTGTCTCGTAAGATGGTGTATCAAGAAACCTATGTCAAGATTTGTGTATGTCTTGCTCATGGTATCGTACGGAGGAATAATAAAGACATCTTAAATAAGTACAATGAAACAGTGTCTAACGCATTTCTTGCACCAGTAACTTACAGTAGGTACTTACGCATGGCTTGCTCGAGGTCTACCCAAAACTCAAGGTTAATTTCGAGCCTTGAGCAGATCTTGAACAAACCATGCGCAGCTATTTTAAACTATAGTCTTCCTCCAAAATTGAGGTATAATCTGGCACCAATTTCTTGTAAAAAGCTTGCACTAAGCTTGCGATTTAAATCTGGTCACAATTATCTGCAGCAAGACACATACGTAGAAAAAGACACTAGCACCTATCGATCTTGAAAGCAGACTTGCTTAAGAATTAAAAAGATTGTTACATGGGTAACCGATGATTATATATATTATTTTATCAGGTACTATAGCAATAATACCAATACAAGCCATGTGGGCATCAGGTCCTCACATCGGTCCTGAAAGATATCATTCAACAGAACCAATGTTCTCAAATGATCCTTTCTATTTTTTATTTAATTGACTTCATTCTTGAACTTTTTTCGTTATTGTTATGAATGAATTAGTTACTTGTCTGAGCAAAAGTTAACTTGGAAAATGATAGATGTTTGTACAGCGGCGTTTCGAGAATTTACTTGAGTTGTTAGCGCAGATTTGTAGATAAAAATACAAAAAAAGAACCTTATCAGATTATTGTTTATATGCATAATGTCTGAATGCTTTATGGAATATTGTATCACTTTATACCTCGTTAATTGTAAATTACGTAAGATGCTATATTATCGATCTCCAATATAAATAGTTGTATTCTTGGTCGGTAATTAGGTAATTGGAGAATTTTATTCTCACATCACATGATGGGCAGGTTGAGCTGCAACAATAATAGGTATTCAGCATGAAAATAGTTTTTTGGTCTCATGAAACTCTCTAAACTTAGATCATATCATATAGATATAAATATATGTATGTATGTATATATATATACATATATATATTACCTGTATAAATTAAACTTTGAAAGAGTTACCAAAACGATAATTTTATTTTGTGAGCTCTAAAAGACATTATTTTCTTGATAAGTCTTGCATAGTATAAGAAGGCTCATGCTTGGAGGGTACAATATAAGTGCATTACTTTGAATGGATATTTTATTCTAATATAAAGTTTTGAGCTGTGTATTGTTTGACTCTGCACATTTTATTATTCTAACAGCATTTGGGTTTAGTAGAGGAGACCGTGGGAGATCGACCTTCACCCATCGGATAACCAGATGAGACATATTTTTTATCAAATATAATTTATTAACAAACATGCCTATGATGGCTTGGCTATCAAAAAGTGTTCATGGCTATTTTTAATTAAATTAATTTTAATCAATTTTTTTTCATCACCTTCACACATTTGATAACCGAATGAATTTCATTTCAACTGATAGTTTTTAATACACAGAAGCCTTTGTAGGCTTGTCTATTTATTTCTGTTCATGGCTACCTGCCAAGCAGATGTAAACAGGTAAGTCAATATAGGAAACTGTAGTGTTCTGATAACCAATCGAAATTGGTATCATAAGTAAGATATTTTAATTACAAAACTAATTGTATAGGCTTGTCTGCAAAAAATCGTTCATGAAATATTATTGTCAGGCTATAAAATTTTAGAATTGGAGCTATTTGATAGGTGCGAGAGAGAAAGTAGAGCGGCCGAGGTCCGTGTAATAGAACAAGACACAACATAGCTGCTGCACGCTACCTGACCGTTGAATGTGTCCGAGTGCGCATGCTCATGTACAGTCGAAAAAAATTTATTAGTGACAAAACAACACGTGCTAAATAATTTTAATATTTATCAAGATGTCGAAAAATAGTAAAAAGTGTTTTTTGTGTGATACAAAAGAAGATATAATTAATTTTAGTGAAAATTCTTTTAAAATATGCCATTTAAAATTGGCTTTCCGTAAAAAAAGCTTTTTCTCTATTGATGAATTTTTATTTATTATAATAAAATATTATGAGTAACACTTATTGTTTTCCGCTTTACGGCATTTATTTCATTTTAAACAATAAATAAACGAGCAACTACGTGACTGCTCAAATATCGGTACGAAAGTTATAAAGTACACAGAAAAAAAAGATTCCTTGCCGGAAAATTAAAATATTAATTTAAATAAAGAAAATAAATACGACCGTCTTTTTTTTCCCGCGTAATTTTAATGTAATTCGAATGATATAGATAAATCGCTTTATCTCCATATTTGTCAATAAAAAAGAGTTTAAACTATGAAAAGACACAAATTCAAGTCAAGATCTTTTTAACGATAGAAAATTTAATAACATTAACTAATTTTAGCATGTAAATATGGCGGGACCAAAATCTTCCTTATTCTCTTAATAATATAGATTATTCTTTATAATATATTTTAAATAATGAATATAAATTTGTTTATAATTTTAAAATTTTATAATTTAGCTGCAAAATGAAAAAAAAATTTAGTTGAATTAATTTTTTTTTATTATTAATATATTTAATAATTTATTTTTCATTATTTTACAGCCGTAAGTATTTCTGATATAATTAAATTAGAGTTATAATAAAAAAGAGTTTAAAATTACTGTCGACTATGATAAATAAATGCTGTCTTTGTCACTCACATGTACATGAGCATGCGCACTCGGATACATTCAACCGTCAGGTAGCGTGCAGCAGCTATGTTTTGTCTTGTTCTATTACACGGACCTCGGCCGCTCTACTTTCTCTCTCGCACCTATCAAATAGCTCCAATTCTAAAATTTTATAGCCTGACAATAATATTTCATGAACGATTTTTTGCAGACAAGCCTATACAATTAGTTTTGTAATTAAAATATCTTACTTATGATACCAATTTCGATTGGTTATCAGAACACTACAGTTTCCTATATTGACTTACCTGTTTACATCTGCTTGGCAGGTAGCCATGAACAGAAATAAATAGACAAGCCTACAAAGGCTTCTGTGTATTAAAAACTATCAGTTGAAATGAAATTCATTCGGTTATCAAATGTGTGAAGGTGATGAAAAAAAATTGATTAAAATTAATTTAATTAAAAATAGCCATGAACACTTTTTGATAGCCAAGCCATCATAGGCATGTTTGTTAATAAATTATATTTGATAAAAAATATGTCTCATCTGGTTATCCGATGGGTGAAGGTCGATCTCCCACCGGCTCTTAGACTAGTTTGGAAAATCTGAAACTTCGACATAAATGTTGGTATGATTCGAATCTTATTCATTGAGTATACTTTATTCTTACTTCTATTCTATTTTGAGAATAATCAATACATAAATATGACTTTAAGTTTTGAGGCCATTGAATTCATTAGAATCTTGCTTCATACTTATAGTATGCTTACTATAGCAATACTTTCAATAAAATATATGAGTTCTATGATCATGTTAGTAGAATAATTTTTAGCCCTATACTGAATATCTAGTCAATTAAATTATTATGAAAATGACAATTAAAGATACCTAGTGTGCATTTGTATCAATATTCTTCTTCATTGCATGGTTAAAAATACTGATTGAAAAGAATTGAGTAGTGGTCACTCCATGCAAACTGTATATCTATATTTACAAACAAAAGAATTGAAATTATTGAAAAGAATTCGGATTTCATTATTTTTAATTTTTTACAATCAATATTTTTAAACAGGGTTGGTGTTATTTTTAGCACAAAAGAATTTATCCAATGTTTAAGTATCGCACAATCTAGATTTGGCTACAGTCAGTTTCTTAACAGAACAGAAAATTCTTACTCGACTGAAAAATTTATTTCTTATCTTGATAGATAAATCAATCAGTCATGAAAGTGATTCTACCCATGAAGCTGTTAAATATTCATGGTATGGTGGTGGATTCAATTGTCAACGATGTGGACACATAGTATATCAAGCTGAAATGAAGGTCTCAACATTACGATGATTTTATGTATCAACCTTACAAACAAACAGACAGATAAACACACCCATACACATCTATATATATATATATATATATATATATATATATACATATATATATATATATATACATATATATATATATATATATATATATATATATAAGCGAAATACCACTCACTCATCACGGGATCTTCGAAACTATAGGTTCGATTGCATACGAAATGTATATGGCTTCAGCCGACGAAATGTATATAAACCTTCCTCTTCATCCGTAGGACCAATACTCACGCGGGAGAAAAAAATTTTCTCTCTATCAGGTCAAAGCAACTGATGGACCTGTCAACTTTTAGGAATATAAGCTTCTAATATTATCAACACTAACATATAAATATCAAGTTTCATAAAATACATTTTGAAAAATTTTTCTTTTGAAATATTCATAGGATCTGCCACCATGTTACAACCGTTGGAGTCATCTACTATTTTATTTTTAAGTAGCTATAATAGCATATTCTGACATATCGAAACGAAAACTTTTCCAAAATATCTTTAAGTTCGTCAAATTATCACACCTGTCATACCTGAGGGACGCTGCCCACCACGATCGCGCTTAGCTAGTGCCTATCTTATGGTCGGTAGGTACAACAGACTGATTGAGGAAATTTTAACTATTTCTAAAATATGTGTGGTCTGCCGTCCCCTGGCTTTTTGGCTATTATAAAAATGAGTAAACTGACATTTCTAACAAAAATAGAGACAAAGTAATAGAGCTAGTGAACGTTTTATATAACTAAAAATTGGTAGCAACAATCGTTTTTTTTTCACGAGGGGTAAAACTCGATTCTTTCTATTCAATAACTGAAGGCATTCGCAATTCTAGTATTTGCTAATAATCAGTGACATTAACTCATTTTACTGGTTATAGTGATGCTGAAAGGTATGGTTTTGGGACATGTACCATAAAGGTATTTTTCACCTCCTAAAATTAAACAATTTAATAATAAAAATGCTAATTTCGATATGATATTGCGATTATATTAAAACATAAAATATCCATGCGATGATTGCTTTGTAAATTAGTGTACATGTATCGAAATAGCACACAATAACGAATATCTTTTTAGCCACCCTCCGATGACTGTTTTTTTTATATTCGTGTGACTTAAAAATTGTGACTTGAAAATTCATTTTTTTTTAATTAATCGATTTTATTACATAGATTGTTTCAGGATCACCGTACCATAATACTTGTTTCAATTGTCATTGCTGCCATAAACCTTTGGATTTTCTTACTTATCATGCCAATCGTCAAGAAATTTATTGTAAACGTAAAGTAATATGTATATAAACATATGAAGCAATGCTGGGGCAAAGTGGGAATTTCGATTCAAAATATATTTTATTGGAACTATGTAAGACTACAAACCGACATACCTAGAACGACATCTCAGTTACTGGTAATAACGTTAGGCACGTGCTTATCATTTGTATGGAGAATTTTGTAAATTTTTGCACTCAAGCATAAACGTGCCATGGCTTTAAAGTCATTTGAGAACCATTAATTAGGGACAACAGGATGTATTAAATTTATGGAATGGTCCTGAACAAGAGCGATAACTTTAAAGAGATTTTATTCTGATCATATCTATGTCTCAAAAGTCTCAAGATTTCTTCTGAATATTTTTTTAACTTCTCTCCGAGAAAATTACAAATTTCAAAAAATTCGGGAAGTTATTTTTTTCATCTCGATCTTCAAAAAAAGAATATTTATCAAAAGTCAACTTAGGATGCTACTCTGACATTTTCAGAAAGATGTTTGTGTGCATGTATGTGTATGTGCGCATGTGTGTGATATTTTTTTACTATGGACGGGGTAAAATTTTTCAAAGATACGCTCTATTGAAAACATTCTCTCCTCATTCCCTGTATGCAAATGCAGGGAAGACTGGGTCAGAAGTATGTTAGCATTACTTTCACCCAGTCCGTATTGCATGGTATGACGTTAGGTCCTATGCTACTGGTTTCTTCGATTCTTCTCGATTCTATCCCTGAACCTTATAGTTGTGTCTCCGATACCGGTGAATTTCTGCCGAAACACAGTAATACCCTCTTTTGGTGAGAGGTACACACTTATAATTTGGCTCTCAGGCGTCTTGATCCAGACGTATCTTGCTTCGTGCTCGCTGTTTTCAATCGTTACTCAAATTGCTGCTGTACCAAAGCTGTGAGTGAACCAGGCTTTACTTCAAATATTTGAGTGCTGTTTGCTAACAATGCATACATCAGTCTTGTTTTCGTAGGCGTGTTGCTGCTGGAATTTTCGCGCCAGCACCCTCCTATTCAAATTGCACTGAAGTATACGGGTAATTTCTACGTTTTGACCGCATCTCCACCGCCTTTGAAGCATTATTTGCTTCTGCCCGGGCTCTTGTATCTGCGGGAATTGTGCCCATATCTAAAATATTTGGATCATCGCGTCCTTTTTATAGCTAAACGGATGCGACAGTTTACCCAGCTGATTCAAATGTATGCTGTTTCTGTGATTTTATTAGCGCTTGTTTCGTCAATTTCACAGAGAGCTTTTCGTTGGCCTCACGGAATGGTCTTGGTAAGATTGACGCGTCTTATCTCTATGCTCTGTTTGAGGTCGCGAAGAAAAGCCTCGTGAATGTTATCCTCAGTAGTAATTCCGTCGATGTCACGAATTTCGATCATCGCTATTGAAATAATCATTTGACTGAACCAATGTTTGCAGTGGCTTTTTCAACCACCTCAGTGAAAGCAGAACTATCTTCTGTCTTATGGCTCATCTCTAGGAGTACGCCAACGTTCTGAGTTTGTTTCATGGACTTGGCGTCTAAACCAGTTCCGGAGGGGTTAACCTTGATCTTTATTTCTTACCGAAAATCCATGTATGCCTGCTTTTCAGCTGGTTTAAAGGAGATAGTTCGCGATTTTTTCTTGTTCGTTTCTGCGTGGATGTTAATCTCTTACATCTTTTTGATGAATTAACCGAATTAGATGGTTCTTCGCCATTTAACAGATATTTACACAGATATTATGCATTTAAACAGATATTATGCAAGTTTGAGATCATTTAACCAAATGATCCTAACATATTTAAGATATACAAAAAAAAATTTTTTCTGTTTGGTCTTTTTCGAATATTTTGAAAACTGTCATATCGATAAACTCCAGAATCTAATCAGCTCTAAAACTTCATAATAATTTCTGATTCTTGTCAAAAATGCCTTAATCAGACGATCCGTTCGAGAGATATCTTCGTCAAAAGAATAAAAAAAATAATTTTTTTTTTTCGTTTTTCTTGAATATTTTGGAAACTATCGAATTTATAAATTCCATGATCTAATCAGATCAAGAACTCAATGAAAGATTCCGATTGCCACAAAAAAGTTTTGTTCGGGTAGTTCGTTCGAATAATATCGTTCACGAAAGAATAAATATAAAATTTTTGTATGCTTTTTTCATTGAATAACATTTTAATTTTTTAACCTAATCACTTACACATTGTGTAATTTTTCCATATAAGTTATCTTTAATGACAATTTTAAAAATCGCCATGATTGCTTGATCTATGAACGAAAATTAAAGTTTCATCAAGCTGTCTTTTTTTAAAATTCAACAAAACGATGATTAATATGAATAATCACTAAAAATTAATGAAGTGCATTAACAATTTTAGATTTGAATAATAGTTATTATATGTGGAGAAACAGGAAAGGAATGATAATGCTTAGAATACTTTCTTGCAAAAAAATATGTTTTTTTAACTTCCCACTCAGAAAACTAGAAATTTTCAAAAATTCGAAAAGTTAATATTTTCACTCCAATTATCAAAAATCGAGTTATCATTGACTGACAACGTTTGTAGGTCTTTGGATGCTATTCTGACATTTTCATACAGATATCTGGATGTGTGTGTGGGTGGTTGGGGGGGGGGGTAAACCTTTTATGTCTTTTAAATAAATCAACTGATCTAGATTTTTTGTGCGGAATTCGAACGAGTTTGTTTGAACTCAGATTTCATGTCAGTCTAAGATCATTTTATTAAATAAATTCTGAGATATTTAAAAAATGCGGAAAAAAATTTTTTGGTTGTTTTCCTCGAGTATTTTGGATACTGTCCGGTCGATTGATTTCGAAATCTAATCAGCTCCAAAAGTCCATAAAAGCTTTTAATTGCCGTCAAGAGCTTGAACATGTATTGACAATAATGTTTTCGAACTCAAGAAGGTTGAAAACAGCGGCAAGTTTCAGGACTGGCCCATAGGATCAACCAATTTTCAGATTTTTTTTTTTGGTGATTAATCCTGAGACACGGTAGTGTCTCGCGCCGAGTATGCGTTCAAATATATTAGGCTGATTTTCTTTACGACCATTTTTTTTTAGTTGCCACTCGAAATTTTGTTGTATACGTCGGAAAAAAATTCACTGAAACTAGCAGCCTGTAATATCAATTTTGAGTACTTTCTTTGAGTGTGAAAAAATTTTTCATTGAAAATGCACGTTAATCAAGATTTTTGTTTAATTTCTGTAACTCAGACGAGTTTTATGCTAGCGAATCGGGCTTGGTCGCGATTTGCTTAAAATAAAACAATCTACAATAGTGTTTACTGCGACGAAAGTGTAACTCATACTGGTGAGTTGGTACAGGTCACTGAAGTTAATTTTCATCTAAAATTTTCCTATTTTGGCTGTTATCTCCGAAATAATAGATTTTACAAAAAAAAAAAAAAAAAAAAAAAAAAAATGTAAATAAAAATGTTGCTGGAAATTTAATTTTCAACAAATAAAGTCCTAAGACCCAATTTCTTAGATCAATATTTTTGGAGATATTCAACTTTAACTCATTAGTGGTATAAAATTTTTATGGTTGATCGAATGAAAAGTTTGAAATTATTGATTTTTCATATTATATTACTATATTTTCGACTAAATATTACTTGTTCAAAATTAGGAACTTTACTAATTAAGGTTGAATTTTTTGTTCTTATCGTCGTATCACTGCGATCCTTTGAGAATTTTCTCTGCTTCTACTGCCATTTTTTATTCATTTATAATTTTTACTTCAAAAATTTAAGTTGTCAAAATTGTAAATTTCAAAATGGCAGAGGTGTCTTATTCATGGATTTATATTTATATGCGCTCGAGTAATTAGGAACTATTCACATATGGGGTGTATGTTAGGAATTTAATGTCAGAGCCAGTTTTAAATCAGGGTTTTTTTTAACCAGAATGATATTGTTATTGCTGATAAATTAATATAGTATAAAATGATATATAAATTGCTCTAGGTTAGCGACTGAACAAAATTATTTTCATATAGATTGTGTAATAAAATGTTTAGAGAGGTTTTGAGTTCAAAATTTTTAACATTCATAGAAAGGTCGATGCCTATCATGTTTTGTGATATACAGTTATTTAGTTTATTTTTCAACAATATATATATATATATATATATATATATATATATATATATATATATATATATAAACATTAACAGCTAACTTGGCTGCAAGTTAACAAAACTCTACGGTTGGATTTCAACGTCAAATTGGCCCAAAAAACTTTTTATGATTAGTTGACGTGAAGTTTCTGTTAATTTGCAAACAAATTTATCTATCAATGCATAAAATCAAACTGTTCATTTCCGCAAAAATATTCTTTTTTATGCCTGATTCTTACAATTATATGAACCACATTACAAGAAAAAGAGAAAAATCTAACCAAAAACAGATTCTCTGTATACCAACGTGCCAAGTACACGACCATTAATTATTTTCTGCTACGTCAAACATGATTTTTTTTTTACAAAAAATGACTGAAATTAAAAAAAAAGTTATTAAGATGTAAAAAAAAAAAAAATTGTTATTACAATTATGTGAAAGACAAAAAATTGAATAACTGGGATGTTGTCACCTTAAACAACAGATTTTTTTTTGATAATATTGAAGAATGAAAAGAAAACTTGTGGCGTACTTGGAGTGCGCCATTTGTTGAAAGCATCAACGTTGTACTATACATTAACCTCTGATCTATACATTCTTATTATATTATACATATTATTCCAATCTACTCACTTTATACTTTATAATCTTTATAATAGTTTCAAATAGTTTAGTATGAATAAATATCTCATAGGTGTTATATCGAATACTGCTCGTTTCTATTTACTATGTATTAGCATTCATTTCCTTCCCAGTGAACACATCAACGTAACAGAGATGTTACATTTATAGAATAAAAACCTTCGGTAACTGAAAATTGTAAGTCACAAGTACATCACATCTTCATAACATGTATATCACAATTTCACACTCATTTACGTAACATTGTTACGTAACATAGTAGACGTAAATGTGATATTAATGTGATGTACATGTTACATTGGTGACATAGGGGTGATGTTATTTGAATATCATATTTACATAACATAGAAGTCATGAAGAAATACAAATTTTACGTTGAGGTTATATAACAGTGACCTCTAAGTGACGTAATTTTCTATTAAACTGTACAAAGCACATTTATGCGCTAAAAATTATAATTGCAATATTAAAAAAAAATTAAAAACATAAAGAAAAGATATAAGAGATATTAATATTTGATTTATTGGCTAAAAAACATACAAACATTTTTTTATACGAAAGTATATTTCTTTCTAATAAATATTTAAAAATCTCCAAGTTCTTATTTTTGTTTATTTTTTTCAATACTGAAATATTT
The DNA here is from genome assembly GCF_026212275.2 of Microplitis demolitor. Taxonomy (NCBI): domain Eukaryota; kingdom Metazoa; phylum Arthropoda; class Insecta; order Hymenoptera; family Braconidae; genus Microplitis; species Microplitis demolitor. The sequence goes on along the minus strand of NC_068549.1, from coordinate 16,116,364 downwards.
TGTTTTTATTCAAGTATCGTCCCACATGGGCCGATACGACAAAAATATATCCGTTGAACTGGTGGTTACCTCGAATGTGCATTCGATTGGGCGATAAAAGGTGGATCGCATGTATCCTTGGAGGAACAATTTGCGCACTCACGAATATCTTAGCGGTGGATTCCTGAACTACCAAATATTTATTGTGCAGCAACTGCATGCACTCTCGTCAAACACTTTATTAATTTTTGCCGCCTGTTTATAAATAATTGTTTAAAAATTATTGTTATCGTTATTTATTCGTATTTAATTTAATCAATAAGAATAATAACAATAAAAATTAAAAAAACCAAAGAATATGCCCAATAATAAAATAAATATATTTATAAGCAATTGAAAATACAGATGTAAATTTATATAAATTAATAAAAACGTTTACTCCATCAATTCGACATAAACCTCAGCGCGTTTTAATGTTAAATATTATTTTTTACATAAATAAAATGCAAAAATATTAATTATTACCAATACATTCTTTTTATGCATAACCCTTTCTATCACAATGCCGTCGAAACACGTACATCATTTTAAAGTAAAATTTTTTACATAAATGTGATGAAATTTTTAGATGTAAAATAAATTTAACTATTTTTAACTTCCCGCTAAGAAAATCGACGATTTTCAAAAATTTCGGGAAGTTATTGTTTTCACCCCGATTTTCGAAAATCGAGTTTTCATCAGATGTCGACGTTTTGAGGTCCTAGGAAGCTATTCTGACTATTTTCAGAATGATGTCCGTGTGTGTGTGTGTGTGTGTGTGTGTGTGTGTGTGTGTGTGTGTGTGTGTGTGTGTGTGTGTGTGTGTGTGCGTGTCGGTGTGTGTGTGTGTGTATGTATGTAAACTCTTGGTAACTTTTGAACTAATGAATCGATGTGGATGGTTGAGTTGGCAATTGAAAGAGCTTGTTGGCCATCAACTTTTCTGAAAATTTCAGATCATTTGATTGAATAGACTCGAAAATATTTGCGAATTACGAAAAAAAAAAAATTTTTTTTCAGTTTTTTAGTGATTTCTCAGAAACGACTCGAACGATCGACTTCAAAATCTAATCAGCTCTAGAATTTGATAGAACGCGTCGATTGCTACCTTAGCCATCTCAATCGGTTAATTTGTTCGCGAGATATCGCGGGAGAAAGGAATGCTAAAAAACAGTTATTTGCAAATATCTTTGAAATAACTTAACCAAACAATTCCAAAATCGGATCAGTTCTAAAACTCAATAAAATACGTCGATTACTGCCTCAACCATCAAAATCCATTTATTCGTTCGTGAGATATCGTTGAAGAAAGAAATGGTGAAAAACGGTTCTTTCTCAATTTTTTCGAAACGACTGACGCGATCGATTTCAAATTTTTATCACCTCAAGAATTCAATAAATTGCGCTGATTGCCACCTCAAACGTCAAAATCGATTAATTAGTTCGAAAGATATCGGCGTGGAAAAGTTAAAAAAATAACATTTTATATTATTTTTTCCAGATAAATCATAATATAACCTACCAAAATGTGTCTGAAATTATACCAACTCATCCTTCTTATGGTTTCTTTCGATCATATAGTGTTATCGAACTTGGTTATTAGTTTAAATCACATTATCAACAATTAAATCGATAAAACGTAGTTTCTAATATTTTTCTCGGATATTTCATATTTTGTTGTTTCTTACATGAGTCAAAACTCATTTAAATCTTGATTTTGATCCCTGACATTAATTTCTGTCTTAATACACTTATTTTATTGAACATAATCAAGAATTAAATATTAAAAACCGCTTCATTAATGATTTTCGATTCTTAAATTTTCAAACTTCAGAATAACAGGTAACTTGTTAGAGATTGAAAAGATCGTAAAAAAACAATGGCATGTGATAGAATTTTCGAGCTCGAAAATATATCTACACTAATGTTTTCGAGCTCTTTGAGGTTGAAAACAGCGGGAAGTTTTGGGGCTGGCCCGCAGGGTCAACCGACGCCCAGATTTTTTATGTAAGAGTGATGTAACAGTATGAACATATCCGAAACATTATATTGTGATGTAAATTTGATGATAAAATAAGATCATCAAGATTATGTCACCCATAAGTCGATTTTGTTACGTAATTTTAAGGTAATATCTAGAATGTAAAGCTAATGTTAGTATGCGATGTAAATATAATGTCACATTAAGGTCACCAATGTGATATCACTTGGTCAGTAACATGCATGTAATCTTATTGTCACATTTATTAGGTGTACAAAAAAGTTCTACCCGTTTTTTATCAAAAAAAAATATATTTAAAAATTTTAAATAAAATACAAATTTTAATCAAAATAACCACCATCAGCATCTACTACCCTTTCCCAACGCTCAGGCAACTGATAGATCCCACGGCGATAAAAGGCTTGATCTTTTGTCGAAATGAAATCATCTATTGTTTTTTGCATTTCGTTTTCATTTTGTAAGTGTTTGTCAGCCAAGTAATTTTGCAATGAACGGAATAGGTGAAAATCACACGGTGCAAGGTCTGGTGAATACGCCGGGTGCGGTTAAACTTCCCACTGTAAATCATTTATAGTGTGGTGGACGTTTTGGTGTTGATGTCGTTGGTTGTTCTGGGTCTACCCAATGTTTTCGACGTTTAGGATTCTCATAGTAAACCCACTTTTCGTCCCCTGTTACAAGTTTCCACAAAAAACTTTTTTTTTTATGTCGTGAAAGCAACGACAGGCAGGTGTCAACTCGTCTCTCTCGTTGTTCTGGAGTTAATTCATGAGGTACCCATTTTCCTTCTTTTTGAATCTTACCTAAAGCATGTAATCTTTCAGAAATAGCTTGTTGAGTAACGTTTAACTTTTTCGCAAGTTCTTGTTGTGTTTGTGCAGAATCTTGATTCAGTAATTCTTCCAATTTCTCGTCACTGATTGTTGAAGGTCTTCCAGAGCGTGGTTTATCATTTAAATTAAAATCTCCGTTTGTGAATTTCCGAAACCATCTTCGACAAGTACTGTCATCAATAACACTGTCACCATAAGTTGCACAGATTATTCTTTGAGCTTCAGCAGCACTTTTTCCTTGATGAAATTCATATAAAAGACAATGGCGGATATGCTCATTACTTACTTCCATTTTTAACTTAATAAAAAAAAATATATATCGAAGATTAATATATTAAAAGTTTGATGAATTTAAAGAGTACAAACAGCTGTGCATGTACATATACGTATTCATAGCTAACCTATAAATAGCTGTTAGATAACTCCATCTTTGAAAAACGGGTAGAACTTTTTTGTACACCTAATATGTTACAAATTTGACGTACCATTTACATTACAATATATATAATCAGAATGTAAAATTTACGTTGACTTTGTTACGTTACATGTTCTCTAGATGTAATATCACTGTTATATTGGTGTGTTCACTGGGTTGCTATTAACAATGGTTATTGGTCCAGAAGGATGTTAAGGTGTTAGTAGTAAAACGGCTTGTCAGAGTGTCAAAGTTTTATAAAGTTTCGTGTTAAAGGGTAGTAAAGAAAATTTAAGAAATTATAAAAATGGCAGAAAGTAATTCTATTGTAAAATTAAATGATGATAATTACGCAACCTGGAAGTTCAAAATCAATATGCTTTTGATGAAGGACGATTAATGGACAGTTGCTGAAAATTCACTATTTGGAACAAAAAGGATTCCAAAGCACGTGCTATCATCGCCTTGTCTGTCGAAGACAGTCAAGTTAATCTAATCAAAAATCCAAAAAATGCAGTGGAAGCCTGGAATTCTTTAAAGTATACTATGAGAAGGCCACACTAACGACGGTGGTTATGGTCTTAAAATAATTATGTCAAATAAAATTCACAGAAGAAAAGAATATGGAATGCCACCTGAGGAAAATGGAAAATTTGATGGAACGTCTGGTAGGACTGGGTCAAGAAATATTAGAAAAAATGAAATTTGTTTTGATGCTATGTAGTCTGCCTGAACAATATAGTGCATTAATAATAGCATTGGAAGTTCGTCCAATAGGAGACTTAACGTACAGCATAGTGAAAAACGCAATGCTTGGGGAATATAAAAGACGTGAATCCCAATTAAAAACTGGAGACAATAGTGAAGTCGCATTGAAAATTAAAAAACACAACAACGCAGATACTATTTGTTATTTCTGTCATCGCCCAGGGCATATTAAGCCTAATTGCCCGAGATACTTAAAATACAAAAGCAAGGTAAGCCGATTAAAAGCTCACGCAGTCCAGGAAGCTATCGATGAGTCAGATAATAGTGACTCAGATTCGACAATAGATTTTGCTTTTATTGCTCATAATTTGAAAAAACAAAATACCTGGTATTTTGATTCGGGAGCAAGTAAGCATATGACTAACGACGTTAGTTTCTAAACCACTCTAGACTCAAGTTATAGATCCTCTGTTCGCGTAGCAAATAAACAAGTTAGCAAGGTTTACGGAGTAGGCAGCGGAAAAATAAAATGCATAAACAGCCAAGGTGTAGAACAAGATCTATTATTAAAACACGTTTTGTTTGTACCCAATTTTGATAGTTGTTTGATTTCCATCGACATGCTGGATAAAAGCGGGTATAATGTTTCCATAAAAGATGGAAAGATGAAAATTTATAATCAGGATTCCGAATTGCAATTGGCGACGCGCACGAAGGGATGTATGAACTAAGGTCCATGCAAAATGCCATGACAGTTGCTAACATACACAAAGAGAACTGCATTCATCAATGGCACAAACGATTGGCACACAGACATCCTGATGCCATTAAACGCCTGGAAAAAGAGGAGCTGGCTATAGGAATACACATTGAGAAATGCGGAATAAAATCCTACTGCGAGAGCTGTATCAAGGGGAAGATGTTCCGTACGCCATTTTCAAAACACTCGAATTTTTCAACAAGTGGACCTAGGCAGCTCGTACACACCGACATCTGCGAACCAATGACTGTAAGGACACCAGGAGGGAAACGGTATATTTTAACTTTTGTTGATGATTACAGTAAACAATGCCGAGCTTTTCTAATTTCCGAGAAATCTGAAACTAGCAATTTGATTAAAAAATACGTAATTAATTGCAAATCACAGTTTGGACAAATACCGAAAACTTATAGATCTGATAGAGGGGGTGAGTATGGAATAGAACACCAATTGACGGCTCCGTATTCTCCTCAACAGAATTGAATTGCAGAAATAAAGAACAGGTATCTTATAGAGGCAACGCGAGCAATGTTAATCGAGGCAAATCTCCCAACAACATACTGGGGAGAAACGGTATTAACAGCATGTTACCTACAAAACCGCTTACCGGTAAAAGATAAAAATAAAACACCTTTTGAGATCTGGCATGGAATAAAACCCAACTTAGGACATATAAAAGTTTTTGGATGTAAAGTTCATGCGCATGTACCTAGAGAAAAGAGAAATAAGCTCGAGGAAAAGGCTAAAGTCTATACCTTTATAGGATACTCGCAAGAATCGAAAGCGTATAGACTCTTAGATAGACATTCGGGATGGATACTAGTCAGCAAGGATGTACAGTTCGTGGAAAATGAAAACGATGACAGTCAAGTAACTGATGGGGAAAACAAACATCAAAACATCACACTTGAAGACGAAACTGACACAATTTATACTCCAACCCTTAAACCTGAACCTGGAATAGTATTTCTAGTTGTACAACCACCATTGAACGATGGGAATATATCGATGGGAAGCAGTCCTCAGGCATCATTACTAGATATGTCAAAAAATGACATCCCTCTAGCTGTCAGAATGGACAATTTACTTACACTGGATCAAGAAAACGATGGATCAATGGTGGAAATATCCTATCAAGACACCCACCAATCACATAAAGTTAAAAAAAATCCATTAGAAGAACCGAAAACACCCCAGGAAGCGCTATCAAGTCCGAACTCGAAAGAATGGAAGCAAGCCATGTTAGAAGAGCTCCAACCTCTGAAAAACAACAATACCTGGACCCTAGAACGACCCCCAAAACAAAAAACCCTACTAGGGTGTAAATGGGTTTATAAAATCAAGAAAAATCAAAACATCGAACCAGTAAGATTTAAAGCCAGACTAGTCGCTCAGGGTTTCAGTCAAAAATAGGGCCAAGACTACGACCAAGTCTTTGCCCCAGTAGTGAGACACACTACCTTGAGAGCGTTCTTAGTGATAACCGGGAATAGACAATATCATGTCAGTCATTACGACGCAAAAACTGCTTATCTTAACGGGGAATTAAAAGAAGACATATACATGAAACAGTCTCCATTGTTTCAGGCACCAGAAAAAGAAGACTAGGCATGCAAACTCAGAAAAAGCTTGTATGGCCTAAAACAATCGGCGAAAAATTGGTTCATTTATGCAAAACAGGGCTTACAAAAATAAGGTTTTAAGCTATGTACAGTCGACCCCAGTCTATTCAATAGAAAAGAGCTGGATGGACATACGTACTTAGTAATGCACATTGATGATTTCCTCGCCGCATCCAAAACGATAAGTATACTAAAAAAGCTATTCGAAGATCTAAATAAGCTCTTTCCAATTACAGACCTAGGTGAAATAAAATGCTACCTCGGGATCAACGTTAGACATAATAAAGCCGGAGAGTATTCATTGAACCAGTCCAATTATATCCACGAAATCTTGAAAGAAACAGGAATGGTAAATGCAAAAGGTTCAAGTATTCCAATGGACCTTGGATACCTCAAGACAAGAGACAATACTCCAACAGTGACAGAAGCGACTTATCAAAAATCATCGGATCATTATTGTATCTCAGTGTCAACACTAGACCTGACATTTCCGCCCCTGTTGCAATATTAAGTCAACACATCGTAGATACACGCAAGCAAGACTGGATTGAACTTAAAAGAATTCTCTGCTATTTGAAGGCCACCCAAAACTACGAATTACAACTAAGTAGCAGATCTTTACCGATCAGAGAGCTGCATGGGTACGCAGATGCTAATTGGGCCGGATCAACGAAAGACAGAAAGTCGAATAGCGGATACATTTTTATATTATTGGGCGTAACTATCAGCTGGAGCTGCAAAAAGCAAGAATGCGTTTCGGTTTCTTCGACAGAGTCGGAAATAGTAGCTCTGGCAAAAGCGTCGAGAAAAGCTCTTTGATTAAGAAAAGTACTGGAATTCATGGGCGAAGAACAGTGGTCACCAACAGTAATTAATGAAAATAATCAAAGTTGTATCAATAGTCACCGATCAGACGGATCAATAACCGAACCAAACACATTGACACCCGACACTACTTTGCTAGAGATCTGGAAGATGAAGATATCAAATTGCAGTATTGTCCTACGGAATCCAACCTGGCTGATATTTTGACCCAACTACTTGGACCAAACAAGCTAAAAAAGATAGTTGAAAAAATTAATCTAAAGAATGCTGTATCAATGGAACCGAATCAACGTTGAGGGGAAGTGTTGAAAGCATCAACGTTGTACTATACATTTAGCTTCGATCTATATATTCTGATTATATTATACATACTATTCTAATCTACTTACTTTATACTTTATAATCTTTATAATGGTTTCAAATAGTTTAGTATGAATAAATATCTCATAGGTGTTATATCGAATACTGCTCGTTTCTATTTACTACGTATTAACATTCATTTCCTTACTCTCAACACTATTGAGGTCTTAGAAGATATGAACCGATTACATTATATATTTTTTGCATTAATGCATATCATGTATGTTCGAACCGATTGCAAAAATCAAGGATTGATCATCAAAGACTATGAGAAAAAGGGCCAAGATAAGTTTTAGTACATACGATGAATTACTTCATGAATTATCCGGAAAAAATCAAAGGAATTGTTATTTTTAAAATTTTTCATTGTCGATATATTCTGAACTATTGAATCAATTTTGATGATTGGGGTAGCATTTAATGCAGTTTTTTAGTATCTAACGCTAAAAATTTTTCCATAATAATGAATTGAAACGATTTCTTCTTTATCCGAAAAATACTTTTTTTTGACATTTTTTCGTTACCGATATTTCTTGAACATATGATTTAATTTCGATAATTGAGGTGGCATTCAACGCGGCTTATCGAGTTTTAGAGCTTATTATATTTTGGAATCAATTCATGAAGTAAGTAAAAAGTTATTCGATAATAAAACTTTTTCAAAAATATCATTTTCCAAATCACTTCGAACATACTGTACTAATTATGCTCAATTCTTTACCAATCCCAATCGCATCTAATGACACCTCAACGATTTACATTGGTTGATTCATTTAAAAGTTATAAAATATTTACACACATACATATACACGGACATCATCTCAAATTTAATCAGAATGGCTTCCGAGGACTTTAAAACGTCAAGATCTGTTAAAAACTCGGTTTTCGAAGATCGGATTTAAATCAGTGACTTTTCCTTTTTTTTTTTTTGAAAACTTTGAATTTTATTAGCGGGAAGATAAAATATGCAAATCTAAAAATTCCAAAATTCAGAAGCCATGATTTTGAATAACAAAGCAGATAATTCCATGATTCAAAATTTTTATTCAGAATTCCGCAAAGAAAAATCAAGAAATCATTATGCCGAAAGCATACAAATGATCCCACCATAGAAAATATTAGTTATTCGAAATAATTAAAATCATACGATTAAACAGAACCGTATAATCAAATGAAATCAATCAATTCGATACGTGAATAATTTTGTCTTACATATTCTCAACTTAGGAAAAAAAGTTGACGATAAAATAATTATTTCAGTAGATAAAACAAAAAAAAACACATAGCATTTTTAGTTTTACAAGTCACCCTTACACCGACCCCTATATATAATGACTTCATTACTCGCGTACTCTCTATAAAAAAAAAATATTTCGCGACCAGCCTCACATTATCCCACAAATCGACGCACTGATACAGCTATATATTATCTCAGACATTAATCCACATACTTACTCACGTATTATCCCATACACTAACCTACTCATCCAGCCACACATTATCCCACACATCCAGCTATGCATCATCTCAGCCAAAACGCCGTAATATACCTATATTGCGTAATTTTACGGTAAAGTGCCGTTACTTATGGTGGATATCGTAATTCAGATCTGCCAAGGTTGAATGTAAGAGGAAGACACGGATTATTTGAAAGAACGCCCCAAATTGTCTGTTTCGTAAGCATAAGGCTTAGAGACACAAGCTACCTGAAGAAAGAAGCTTTCACTATCCGTTTCGTGACTGTAAGAATTTTGATAAATTGTTTATGTGATTATATTAAACTTCATCTTGGAACTATATAAAGTTGTGCATAAATTTATAGAATATCATACCGATTATTAGTGGAATTTTAAAAAACCCTTTAAAATTTTTATAGAACGTTGTAGGACTACATAAGCTTTGATATGATCATGCATAAAAGTGTAGTGATTGGTTTCTTAAATTGATATCACTTATACACTACAATGATAACACACTTATATTAGAAATAACAACACCACAATTAACAGCAGTAAAAGAAAGCAAAGAGAGATATAGTTTATTGATATACAGATGTTTGCTGTTAAGATGTCAATGTAAGACTGACTGACTTAGTCGCGCATCTATAAAAACAAGAGAAGAAGGCATTTGTTTTCTAGCTGTTCAGATATTTTAAAACATCAGTTTCACATTCGTTACAATAGTATATAATCACATTGTCTCGGTGCATAGGCACTCAAATTAAACGAGCTAATACTAGTATGAGCTTGAAGTTTGAAATTGTTTATGTATATTATAAAACTTGATCTGAAAATGCTGGTATATGTAACTAGTGAAGTATTACCAACGAATTAATTTATGATACGGATTGCATTCGCCTTTGATTGAACTCATAATAATAATATAAATACTGAATCTGCTGAACTCATGGATACTCCGTGGGTCTACCAAATGATCGAAAATACTATAGCGAAGTATACGAGGAAAGTCATTATGTCCGTTGAGTCAAACAAGTGGACAGACGTTAACCCATTAGGGAGCTTGTGCTCTATGGAGATAGCAAACTAACAGATGTGAGCGTCATTGAACCTTTTGCCACTGGAGAGTGCAATAATTATACTGGGATAGATGAAAGTCCAGTGCCGATCGTCTTAAAAATCATTTGACTTGTTGTAAAGATGATGCACAGAGATTCCGAAAAATCTAGTCATCAAAGCTTTTCGGCATAAACTGTATCTGCAACAAACATGCTCATTATTCTAATGCCACTTCTTTACTTCGTTGTCCTTAACGGATCCAATAAGGAGCTGAGATATCTTAATATCAAGTTACCCAGTCACGAATATGAGCTAAACTATGCACTTTAGATCTTGAGTCATCAGACTTTAGCTCTTCTGAAACATCGATGGAAGAGGTCTTCAGACCTTGAAGTGTTCATACGATCATTTGGTTTCGGGTTTACCATATAAAGTTGTCAATTTCAGTGCAGTTGAAGATGACGCTCCTATGTAAATTATCACTTCAAATGAGAACAGGCATATTAGGTCGTTTTAATGTAAGCCAATAATCATCGTGGCAAAAATCTTTGATCTCAAAGAAATAAACACTTTTGTGAAACTCTTTTGGGGGAATATAAGAGCGCAATCAGGAATGGTGAGCAGAGAAAAGTGCTTATTATGCACATGGACGTCTATGTACAACATGTACTTTAAACACAGCGTGATCAAGTCTTGATAACCTACCTGACATTATTCTTCTTAAAAACTGACTTGATATCCGAGACAAAAGGGTTTATTTTTATCACCACGATGACGTGACCAGCAGTCTTGAATACTGTGCAAAATTTTTCCATCCTCAGCTACCCAACACCTTGTGTAGGGTACGTAAGTAACATCCTGGGATTTGTCCTGTGCTGGTGATCAATGCATATATTCGAGATTAATGGTACTTTACGAGTACTATATTAACACCTTTGCCAGATGGACGGTATTATTAAGACACAATTGCTTTCTTATCTACCAGAAGATATTTTGTAAGTTGTAGAGAATGAACGCTGTTTGATTAATTGGAACATAGCATTCGCGAATCCTCAGACAATCGACCATAGTAAACCTATTATTGTGTTCTTCGATAAAACTACTCTTGACATTAAGATTAATGAGTTCAAAATGCAATGGTTCCTTTATGTAGTAAATAATCACATAGATAATCATAGGTCCAATATGTTCGGCTCATTTATGTATCGTTCTCTACGCAGCAATGGGTGTGTAAATTACTGATCTTAACTACTACAAGTCACCTGTCTCGGGGTTCTAGCCTTATCGTTCTGTAAGTTTATCTGCAAGACTCGAAGACCATCCCCGCTAATACTTCTTTCTCCTTCTCTAATTACTGTCGGATTTGGTGGTGGTTGATTTTCATTCCACGACCCGAGCCCTTCTTTTGGAGGGTGGGGTGAAATTTTGTTTCGCTTACCGAGCCCTTCTGTTGTTTTCCCCTCTGTTTCGAGCCAACCGTAGGCAAAGTTACTCAAATCTGGGCACTTACGTCAGCTTGTGCCCCGCAAACAAAGTCTCATGTCTACTAAATTTACTCTGCACTCTCGTGTGAGTATTACTGTTTCCCGTTTCGCGTTTCCTAAGTCAATTGGTCGCGTAATTTTACCCGTGCGCCTCTCGAACCAACGATTAATACGGGTACCAAAGGGCTTAGCGATCATAGTAGTAACAACACGATTTGCCACTCGGGCACTCCATTGAACAGACGTGGTGTTCTTTTTCGTCGATAATGATGATGTTGTTGCTGTTGTTGCCCTGGTGAGTTCATTTATGTAAGCACCATGACCTTCTCCTCCTTCGAGGATCGATCCCGCACAACCCGAGCGCCGGTCCATTAGTGCGGTTAATTTTTCAAGATAAAGGAAAGCCGTGTTTTGTTTTTTTGCTATTTGAGTCACTAAACTCCTGGTTGTGCCTGTAAGGAAGAAAGTTTTGATTAGTGTTGCTGCTACCTGTGAAAGAGAAAAGCATAATTAGTGTTTTAGAGGGGGAAGGATAGGGTCAGGTTTTTCTGGAATCTGATATTTGACCGCTTTTTGCATGAAATTTTTATACGTATTGCTTTCGTAATTCTATGATAATCAAAAATTTTGGCAGGGCCTGGAACTATTTGCGGTGGTATCAATCTGCCGTCAACATATAATAGCTTTTTGACTATCATTGCGTTCAAAAAAATCGATTAAAGTGAAAAAAAAAAATTGCCTTAGGTCCAGGGACTATAAGACAATTTAATCACATATATTCAAAATCGATTAAAGTGAAAATCCCACTTCCCCGAAGGAATCTGGCTCTCACTTTTACATATTAAACAATCATTGAAAATCGATTAATGTGAAAAATTTCGCCTCGTGAGGCTAGTTGATCACATATATTCAATATCGATTATAGTGATATCTTCTCCAATTTTTGAAAATTTTCTATTTTCTTAGCGGGAAGTTAAAAATCTGAACAGCGGTTAGGTCTGCGGCCAGCCCCAAAACTTCCCGCCGTTTTCGAGCCCCATGAGTTCGAAAACATTATTGTAAATACATTTTCGAGATCGAAAAGACTCTTGAATACAATTGATTTTTATGAGCTTTCCAAGCTCAAACAAGTTTGATTTTATGCTATAGTTTGAAAATTTAAGAGTCAAAAGTAATTAATGAAGAAGCGTTTTCAAAGTCTTATTTACAGTTATGTACAATGGAATAATGTATTCAGGCAGAAATTACTGTAAGACATTAAAATAAGGATTTAAATAGGGTTGAGCTCGGATCCGAACGCTAATATATAAAATATCCGAGAAAATCGTTAATACCGGTCGTTTTTCAATTTTTCGATGATAATATTATTTAAATTAAAGAAACATTTGGAAAATCCAAAAGTGCAAGACTCATAATGCTCATTTATTATGGAATAATAAAATAAAAATAACAAAATGGCGGGAAGTACGATTAAATTTAAAATATTTACAATTTTCTGTCACCAAAATTTGTTTTGTTTTTTTTTTTTTGTTAATTATAATAGTAATATTTTATAATTATAAAAGAATTTTCTCAAAATATCTTGATTAATAATAAAACAAAAATATATGTAAATAAAAACAAATAAAAAAGCTGCATTACATTATGTAGTGATCCAGAGAGGCAATAAAGACAAAGAGTAGGCATGATTTTGAGGACATTTAAGTACATTGTATTGAGATTTGTCCAGGAAAAATAACCTAAAACTTTATTTCTAAAACGTTTTGTCGTTGATATCTTTTGAACTAATAAATCGATATTATTGCTCAATGTGACAATCAGTGCCTTTTATTAAGTTCTATAGCTAAAATTTTAATTTAAATTTTTAATTATTATTTAATTATTAATTTAATTAATTTGATTTTAATAATTTTTAATTATTAATTTTTAATCTTAATTTTCTCTGAGTCTATTTATTCGAATGATCTAATATTCTCGGGAGAGTTGACAGCTAATAGGCTCTTTTGATTGCCGTAAAAACCATCTAAATCGGTCAATTCATTAAAAAGGTATACAAAGTTTACACACGGATATAAACATATGCACGCATACAAACACTCAAACATCATTCTGAAAATAGTCAGATTAGCTTCCTAGGACCTTGAATCGTTGACATCTGAAGAAATTTCAATATTTGAAAATCAGAATGAAAACAATAACTCACTGATTTTTTGAAAATCGTCGATCTTCGTGCTAGGAAATTGAAAACTGTGAAGTTCCAAATGCAAGTTACTGTGAATTCGGGTACTATATGCTGAACAATAATTTATACTAAAGTAATTTGTGTCATGGTTTCAGTGCATTAGCGTGACATGCTACATATGTTGCTATATATTTTATGTGCATTTATCTATTAATTGATATTGCGGGTAATTAATTTTATCAATGACATCTTTCAAGAACAGCATATAAAATTTAAAGTGAAGTCTTTACTCTGAAAATTAATAAAAATTTATTCAATGAGATATAATCCACAAATTTGAAACTAACTTCTAAATGCTATATCAAATACAAATGATTGATGGACGAAAATTTTAGCAAATGAATAAGAATGAATAGCCATTTCAGCGTTATGTTCTAGAATATACTTACATTAATGTACTCTTTCATTATCATAATTCATTAATATCCTTTTTTGCCTCATCTCTTCATATTGGCTAGAATTCCATAAAGAAAATAAATTTAATTTTTTCAGAATGTTTTGTAAGACATTTCGGACCTCAAGGTTACGGATACGCTGGTGTTCTTCTGAGAATTATGTGATTTCGCATTAGTTATTGAATAGAGTTGGCGAAACAATTAATAAAAGTCGTTATGAAATTTCTTGATACAAGTATATGCACAGGGTTTCTTATGGCAATAAGTAAAAATTAATCAACTATTATAATGAATGTATGCGGAAATGAAAAAAAAAAAAACTGAAGCAGCTTTACAAAAAAAAAAAAAGAAGACGTTCTTTTATTAAAAATGATTCAACACAAAACAATTATTAACACGATTATTATTGACACGAGATATTATAATATATATTATAATGATCGACTGTGTTACGTTCTGGCTCTAATTACATTTAAATAAAAATTTTAGAAATTTTTCTTTTGAAGTCTTGAATTATTTATTCGCCACGGTGGGCGAATAAACGGTTCGACACTTTTTAGAATCATAAATAAATGAATAAATTGTTACTTTGTTGGTGATTATTTCTTTTTACCACCAGCAATGTAACAGAAATCTCTTGCGATTAGAGAGTCGCCGTGGCTCGTAGATAGCTAAACAGATGAGGATGCATGAGATCCGGGATACGACGATTCTCTCATAGGAATCTTGAGATGCAACGTTAACATTTTGGTAATGCATTATATCAAGGAGCGACAGAATCGAAGCAGTCGATCACAAGACCTGGTAGAGCTTAGAACTCTACACAAACCTGCTGGCTTGATCCTGTCTCTTGGACTTTGAGGCAAAATCTATATCTGTATTCTATTAAAATCCGCACTCCTTATTTAAACTCTGGACGCTGCTACCGGCAGCCAAAAAATCACATATCTTGTATTGGGCGCTGCTACCGGCAGCCTAAACGCATTCCGAATCCAAAATTGATGTCGAGCACTCAGAGGAGGCATCAAGGGATTATTTGGGCCGAGTTATGAGGCCCATAATCGTCATCATGGTGAACCCATAAAACTTATTTCATAAAATAAAGGAAAGTCAACAGCTGATGGACCTGGGATCTATCAACACCCTTACGACGTCAACCTGGTCAATTTGAAAATATTCTGTCTAATAAATAGAGAAGTCAGATTGTGTTTAAAAGATGAAAATAGTTATATATTTAAACAATTTCAGAGGACGTATGTAAAACTTCCAAATGTTATTTACAAAAATGAATTTATTCACTTTTTATTTCTTTGTAACAGTATAAAATAGATTCTCATCTTCAATTATTGATTTATAAATTTGAATTTGTTCACAGTCGATAAAGGGTCTGAATTATAACGAGCCAATTGAATGAAGTGATTCGACGGTCACCGGGTGTCACTAATCAATGAGACCCGAACTTCTGTCCCACTCCTAGGCTAATTAATTAGTAGGGATGAGTTTACCGGGACTGAACCAACGAGATCCGAATCAAAAAAGATATAAGTGAGTGCGAAACCAAAAATCGAGAGAGTTAGTTGGACAACTAAAGTGACAAGACGCTCCGTAGTATAAAGGTATTTTTAAATATTTACCCAATCCTACTATATCTATGTATATAAATGAATATTAACCTAAAAAATTTTAATAATCTATACTTGATAGATTTCAATTATGAACTTTTACTATCAAGAATAATAAAGAGATATATGAATGTAGTCACCTTCCATGTCAGAAAAGGACTGAGTACTGTTTTGGATATTAATGACAACTATTTTCACCGTAAACAGTCATATGTTTAATGTACTGTGTAGGACAGCACTGGTTACTGTTTAAAAAGTGATAGTTCGTGTTAAACTATGACTCACTCCTGTCCTAACATGAATCAGTCATGTTAAAATGTATTATTACCTATACTATTCGTTGATTACTGAGCAGAACAGTAACCAGTACTACCTAGTTTTTTCCGTGTACAAAATATTTTGATCTGATCACACATGACTGATTCTTATCACATATATGAGTTTATAGTCATATATAACTATATGTATAATATATATGTGTCTATATACAATTAGACCTCATCACGATTAATTGATATTAAACGTGTATATATTAGGGTGCTCCATTAGAAACGAACATTTTTTTGTTTAGCGGACACGAGAAAATTTTGTTATTTATGTTGAGAAAAAAATTCCCTGAAAATTTCAGCTCTTAATTTTAAATTTAAGTACTTACTCTCGAGAATCAAAATATTCCTATTTAATAAGCTTGTGAATCGACTAACTTTTCTTTTTAATTACTATGACTTAGCCCGGTTTCGAGCTATCGTTTTGAAACCAGTTCTTATTTGTAGAGTAATTGTTACTTTTTAAAAGTGTATAAAACAGCTTTGGCCGAACTCGATTCATCGAACGCGATTGTATCAGCTCCGAAAGTAAATTTTTCATTTTTTATTTATTTTTGTTAATAGTGAAAAAATGGCTCACCTCACAAAAAATATGCATAGGACCAATCTTCAAGGAAATTCGGTCTTGTACAAAATTGCTTATGACACTTATACTGCTAAAGTGCACTGTTCATGAGATACATGCATTTTAATATTTTGCAGTAAAAAAAATCTAGGCGTCGGTTGGCCCTGTGGGTCAGCCCCACAACATGCCGCTGTTTTCGACCTCAAAGAGCTCGAAAACATTAGTGTAGATATATTTTCGAGCTCTTCGAGCTTGGAAATGTTATCACATACAATTGTTTTCTTACGACCCTTTCAAGCTCTAACAAGTTACTTGTTATGCTGAAGTTTAAAAATTTAAGAATCGAAAATTATTAAGGAAACGGTTTTTAAAATTTAATTCCTGATTATATTCAATAAAATAAGTGTATTGAGGCAGAAATCAATGTCAGGGATCAAAATCAAGATTTAAATGAGTTTTGACTCATGTGAGAAACAATAAAATATCAAATATCCGAAAAAAATATTAAAAGTTCGATGACATTATGTGATCGAAAGAAACCATAGAAAGAATGAGTTGGTATGATTTCAGATACATTTGTTAGGTTGTATTACGATTTATCCGGAAAAAATATCATAAAATGTTATTTTTTTAACTTTTCAACGCCGGTATCTTCCAAACTAATCAATCGATTTTGACGTTTGAGGTGGCAATCGGCGCATTTTATTGAATTTTAGAGCTGATTAAAATTTGAAATCGATCGCGTCAGTCGTTTCGAAAATATTTAGAAAAAACCGTTTTTTACCATTTCTTTTTCCAACGATATCTCACGAACGAATAAATGGATTTTGATGGTTGAGTTCTAGAACTGATCAGATTTTAGAATTGTTTGGTTAAGTTATTTCAAAGATATTTGCGAATAACTGTTTTTAGCATTTCTTTCTTCCGCGATATCTCGCGAACAAATTAACCGATGAGATGGCTAAGGTAGCAATCGACGCGTTCTATCAAATTCTAGAGCTGATTAGATTTTGAAGTCAATCGTTCGAGTCGTTTCTGAGAGATCATTAAGAAACTAATAAAAAAATTTATTGTTTTCGTAATTCGCATATATTTTCGAGTCTACTAGATCAAATGATCTAAAATTTTTAGGAAAGTTGATGGCCAACAAGCTTTTTCGATAGCCGCCTCAACCATCCAAATCGATTCATTAGTTAAAAAGTTACAAAGAGTTTACACACACACACACACGCACATCCCCCCCCCACACACACACACACACAGTCGGGCATCATTCTGAAAATAGTTGGAATAACTTCCTAGGGCTTCAAAACGTCGACATATGATGAAAACTCGATTTTCGAAAATCGGGGTGAAACCAATAACTTCCCGGATTTTTGAAAATTTATAATTTTCTTAACGGAAAGTTAAAAATTGTAAGCCTACTATGGTACTAATCTTTTTTACTGTAAAATTCCCACTATAAGCTGGGAATCGAATCCAGACCATGTCGGTATCGCGCCGAGTGGTCTACCAGTTGAACTATTCGGCACTATACTATATTCCGTTCAATTTGATCTATAACTTGAGCCACAACGTCCATCGTACGGTAATACACTAATTTCCGATTCGGACTATCAATATTTTCCTCAATTTATCTATAAATTGTCTTATTTGCATGTTTAGATTTCCACTATATTAAATTGGTGTATTACCGTACGATGGACGGTGTTTTATATATATATATATATATATATATATATATATATATATATATATATATATATATATATATATATATATAACAGGGGAAAAATCTTTTAAAGACACCGATGAAAATTAAAAGTTACAGATGTTCGGTAGTGTTGGATTTCCACCCACTAAAAAACCACCTCTTTTCCGCCCTCTATTTGAAGGGATCAGACCGGGACCACTTCGCGGCATTTCTTCAGTCTGAACGTGGCCATTTTAGATGCTAGGGGTTCTGAGTTCTGGCACTTCTCTCTTTTGTTTTAGCACTTTCTCGGTGTAAGTGCATACTTTGCTCCAGTTTTTCCTAGATTCGATTATCAGGATTATTAAGTTTTCTGCGTTGGAGGCAACGCCTAGTTTTTCTGCTAATTCCTCTCTTTGTGAGCTCCAGTTTTGACGCGAGAAAAAGGTTTGTTCTGCGTCATCTACTTGTTCGCAGTAGGAGCATTTACCTATTGGCATTTTACCGATCTTGTGGAGGTAGCTGTTGAAGCAGCCGCGACCTGTCAAGAGCTGTGTTAGGTAAAAATTTACCGTACCGTGTTTTCTGTTTACCCATGTACCGATCCTGGGTATCAGCCTCCTAGTCCATTTTCCTCTGTTTTCTAGGTCCCACATTTTCTGCCAGAGTTCTAGCGTGCGTTGTTTTTCTACTGCGCGAGCGCTGTTCCTATCATCCGCTCCGTTTCTATTATAAAGCCTCCTTTTTTCTTGCGCTAGCAGTTTAATTGGCGTTATGCCAGCAACTACGAGGGCAGCCGGTTCAGATACCGTTCTGTACGCACTTATGACTCTAAGTTTCTTTGGACTGCACTTACTAACTTGCAGTTATAGTCCTTATTGAGAGCCTCAGCTCATATCTTGGCACCATAAAGTATGACGAAGTGTGTGACATTGCAGAGTAGTTTGCGCTTTTCTGGCGTAGGCCCTCCGATGTTTGCCATCATTCTACTCAAGCCATAGGCCAGTTTTCTGGCTTTTTCAACTGATTGCCTGATGTGCTCATGGAATGAGAGCTCTGGTCTAAAGTGACCCGTAGATACTTAACCTTGCTTTTGGTGCCCACTTCAACGTCTCCAGTAATGACCGTCCTTGGAATCTCAAATTTTCTTTATTTGGTCAGAAACACAACCTCTGTCTTATGCTCAGCAAGTTCCAGTGCGTGTGTTGCCAGCCATGTCTTTAGGCGTTTTGCGATCAAGGTAATTCTTCGCTGTCTTTCGTTCATAATGCGGACGAAGAGGATTGCTGCGGTATCGTCTGCATAGCCTACCAAATGTGCTTCGCCGGGCAGTTCGACGTTAAATATGTCGTTATAGCTGAGGTTCCAGCAGTCGGGGCCGAAAAGTGATCCTTGGGCAGCGCCTCTCGTCACTCTTTTCCACATCGGTCCGTCTGCTGTCTTGCATATGAGTTCTCGGTCATCAAGGTAGTCTTCGCACACACTTCTATGAGGTACTCCGAGATGTCAAATTTTTTGAGTGCCTCGATTACGCCCACCCATCGAAGTGAGTTAAACGCATTTTTTACATCGAACGTGACGAGGATGCACATCTTCCTAGTTCGATGATTTCCTGTCTCAGTTCTTAGTGCAGCTTGTACAACTTTTTTGATGGCAGTGAGTATTGATCTTCCTTTTCTGAAGCCGTGTTGCTGTTTTGGAAGGTTCCCGTGATTTTTTGCTTCCGTCTGGATTCTAGCCTTGATGAGCTTTTCGTAGATTTTTCCTAGAAAATCTAACATGCACAGCGGTCGAAAAGACAATGGTGCGTCGTCTGTCTTATTGGGTTTCCGTATTACTACTAGCTTTTGCCTTTTCCATCTTGTACAAAAAAACTCTCGCTGTCAAACAGCTGTTGTATATGTCAAGAATTTCTTGCGGGCAAGTTTGGTAGGCCAGCTTTATAGCTTCAATAGGCACTCCATCTGGTCCCGGAGCTTTGCCACTTTTCATCAAGTTTATCGCAGCTTTCAGCTCACTCGCTGTGAAAGGGCTGATCACTTTGTTGTCCGAAACAAGTTTTTCTCGTTGCTTAAACTCATCGTCCGGGGACAGTGTGTCCACTATATTTCTCATGGTTTTCTTGTCACGGATCACTGGAGAGGGACAAGTGCCGATTTTTTGCGTAACTATCTGGTATCCTAGTCCCCATGGATCTTTGTTTACTTCTTCACACAGAGTTTTCCGATTCTGTGCTTTGCTGACTTTGATGGCCCGTTTAAGTAGCCTTTTGGCATTTTTATATTTTTCTACTGCTGTGTCTAGGTCTCGTTTTCTTTTTTGTGCCCTCTGTGCTAACCACCGACATCTGAGGCAGTCAGCCCTGAACAAACTAATGTCGTTATTCCACCAGTATATAGGTTTTCTTCTGCCGCCCAGCTTTTTCTTGGCATGGACGCGTTGCAGGCTGCCGTGATTGCGTCCATAGTCTGTTCTACCTCAGTTTCTGCGTCTGCTTTGCTTGGGTTTCCCATTTGTCGATTTTGGCGTTTTACCAGCGCATTTATAAGGGTGCTGGCGAACTTCTTTTCCTCTAGTTTATTTGCATTCCAGCAAGAGAAAGATCGTCTTTCGGGGGTTTTTCTCTGTGGCCCTACACTGCCAGTTTATTACTTGTGGTGCTAAGCTTTCCGAGCAGAGGGTCAGATCAATGATAGTTTCCGTGTACCCTGCAGACCTGAAAGTGGTGGATATTCCTTCGTTCATGATTTCCATAGAAAGTCTAGCTACCATCTCGGTGAGGGCCTTCCCCCGAGAGTCTGTGTAAGGCATACCCCAGTCCGATACCTTGGCGTTTAGGTCACCTGCAACGATTTTCCTGCCCTCTACGGATCTCAGACAGTCTACGAGCCTCTCCACCTTTTCGCGGAAGTCTTTAATGCTCTCGTTTAGGGTAAAATAACAGCTTACAATGTAGTACTGTTTTGCTTTAACCCATACGAAGCCATTTTCCACGCCTTTTTCGAGGATTTGTAAGTTGGGATTTAGTACCCAAATTGCGGCCGTGCCTGTATTACCGGCGAACCATGTGCTTGTGTTTGGGTTTCGATACTGTTCGCTAATTATCGCTACATCGATCTTAACCGTCGATATAACTTCGCTCAGGAGTTCTGTGGCCAGGCGGTTTCGCTGCAGGTTTGCTTGCAGGAAGCGCGTCATTTTGCCTTCTTCGCTGCCTCCATTAATGCGTGCCGGTAAACTGCGCATGCTCCAGGTCCTGCTACGTGATTTGGTTGCTCTTGCAAGTTTCCTTGCTCTGCGCACAGATAGCATTTTGGACTTTGATCGCATTAGTCTCTCTTGTGTGAAGAGTATCCGCATTTGAAACAGCAGTTACTTCGATCTGTTCCTTTACAATTTTTGGAGTGGTGTTCGTAACCCAGACATCTGAAACATCGTGGTACTATAATTTTACGCCTAATTCTACAGATAACCCATCCGATCTTAACTTTTCCGTTGTCCAGAAGCTTGAGAGGATCTTGTTCAGGGAGTTCCACAAAGGCTAAAGCCTGTCCTCGTAGGGTGTTACATAATCGGACTGCGCCTGTCAGCGCTTCGTCCCCTAAAACTCGTTTCACGGCCTGCTTGACCTCTTCTGTTGTGACTGTCTCATCTAGGTCTCTGATTTCCACCGTTGTTTTGAGAACTATCTCCTTGACGCTACCGAGATTTCCTACTGCTTCTCGCACGGCATTACTAAAGAGGTCACATCTTTTTGTCTCGAGCTTTAACTCGAAAAGGGCATCGCCACCTTTCGTCTGCCTGATAGCTTTGATTTTGACATCTAGATAGTCAATCTGGACTTTCTGCTTTATCACCTTCACTAATCAGCGTAGGATTTCCCTTTACTGGGCCGAATGACTACAGCTTGTGTTCGCATGGGCCCTTTCTTCCTCCCGTTTTTTCGGTGCGTGAGCTCCAGCTGAGGCTCGGGTCTTTTTCTTGGGTCGAGCAGAGTAATAGGAGTCAAAGGCGCCTCCCATCCAGGTGTTTTATCTACCTTTTGCTTTTGTTTGCGTGTAGCTGCAAGTATCCAGACGCCCTCTGATGTTTTTTCTTTTCGTCGGGTTCGCTTCTGGACTAGAAGGTGGACTGAGTTGGTTTGCTGATCTTTTTTTAGCATCAGACTCATCCCCTTTGTGCGGTACTTCCTCATTTTGTGCTTCAGGATGACCGCTTTGGTGCAATTTTCGTTGAATGTCTTTCCATTTCTTGCGTGCCTGAAAAATGTCCTTGAGAGTTTCCTTTGCTTCATCAACACCCGTTTTTATAGCGTTGAACATGTTCTTCTTATCCTTGCAAAAAGATTCCATTCTTTTGATTATTTTTTGTAACTCGTGCAGGCATCCGTCTTCGAGGGTAATTTCATGGTCTCGTTGTTTTGTAAGCTGCGTTCCAGTAGTATTGGCGGCCTAGTTCCCTACCGTAGTTATGATTGTTTTCTGGCTTCCCCCACAATCCACGAGATCTGCGCTGGCTACCGGGGCTTGCACCCGATCGAAACCAACGGCGGATGTAACCTGTGAAGGTGTGTCCGCGTGGGGTATTATATTTTGGATTGCACTCATTTCATGTTCTTCTTCGTGACTTGAAAAGTTGTTCATCCGCTCCATCCGCCGTTGGGAAGAAATAGTCTCCTCATCCGCCTTCAGGACCGTTGGCCGGTTGTCAGCTGTAACCCTAGCAGGGAGCTCTCACAAGATGCTACCATCCGAAGCCAGATGGACCAAGGTTTTTTAACGAGGTGTTTCTCCTCCAACTCCTCCTTCCTTCCCCTGTAAGGAAAAGCTCCGGGCTTGGCACCGGCATAGCGGAGTTACGATGGACGATGTGGGTCAATAAGTTAGAGATCAAATCGAACGGAATATAGAACAGTGCCAGATAGCTCAACTGTAGAACACTTGGCACGATACTGACATGTTCTGGGTTCGATTCCCAGTTCGGGCTATTTATATTTTTCTCAATTTATCTTGTAACGTAAATTTTTCTTAATACGCGATTAAACTCAACAAAATTACACATCAACGTTAACTCAATAAAATTACTGAATTACTCGAACGCAAAATACACAAATCGGGCTACGTTACACTTTGTCCACCGGTCACTCCTCTCATTTCCTCCAGATCCTGATGGGTGCCAGTCAACTTTTATTTTCCCGGTATCGGCAACCGGTATAAACATACACGTAAATATAAACCTAATATCTAAATCCTTCGGAGATGAGGGAAATGAGCGGTGGTAGCAGCATGTACTGGTGCGCTCAGTATGCTAGGTTGTGGAGAGAAGGTCGCGGTTCTTCTGACGCGGAAGAAGCCAATTAATTACATTAAATTAAAATAAAATAAAGAAAAGAAAACTAAATAAAATCCCGTAAAGATGACGCGAGAGTGACGCGGAGAGCCCAAAAGGCCCACGGTCGAGTGCTCTTGGTCCATCAGACAAATAAATACCAGAGTAAGACATCGGTAACCTCTCGTAGACGACGAATCACAAAACTTAACATACTTCTAGATAAAATAATAAAATAAAATAATCCGGTATATCAAGACGACAAATATCACGACAAACGGCTCCAAGAACTCAATACTCAAAGCCATAAGCTCCAAAACGACATCAGTCAAGGGTGTAGTCGAGGCCTACCTTGGTGGCTCTCCGACTCTCCATCACTAGCTGCAAAAGTCCAAACTCGACTACCGGGTCTGCTCGTACTCGAGCGACTTCGAATCTCCACTCTCTTACCCCACGGTCCTTCCGTAACTACTCTTCTTTATTCTCCCACTCCATTCACTCACACACTCTACTACTAGCAATAACTCTCACACCCTCGCTTCTCCATCCATTCTTCCCCCACCACAAGCCGTGGACTCACGGGTCTTCCGTATTGTCGCTTCCCGTGAAGTCCGAAGTTAACAAACCACGTCAACCCCGAGGGCTAAGCCGAGGCCTAGTCGTCATCACTGGTCGAGAGGCACGTTATCTTGGCCATTATCCACGATGCAGCTAGACATCCCCCGTTAAATCCACGCTCTACCACACAGACACTCCAAAACGTACTGTACAAGTACTCGTAATCTCACACACTTACTTCACCGCACACATATGCTTCGTACTCTCAACTCACTATCTACCACACTCAACTCGACACACATACTAACTCTATCTCTCTTTAATACACAGACTCACGCTTATTCCACCTTCAACTTCATCTCCTCGGCAATGTAACATCACAATCTATAAATTGTCTTATTGAGAAGGTTCGCATGCTTAGGTTCCCACTATATTAAATTGGGCCTAGCCCACAAAATAAAAGTGATTGGAAAAACCTAGAATTAAAATATTTATAATAATTTTAATTATAATTACTAATTTATTAAATAATCTCAAAAGCTACTACTATTCTATAACAAGCAAATTATTAAACATTATGCATATATTATACATTATGATCAATTATAAGATTCGTATCAATTGTATTTCAAATAACTTACATGATGTCTGAAACCTGCCAAAACATACGTAAGTAAACGTGTGTTATTCATAGTCGTAGAGTTAATATATAAAGTGTTGATTGATAATGATGATATCAATCTTGGCACACTTATTACCACAGTATCGTTTGCTACATTAAAAAATTGGATTGAGTGTTCTCGATCATATTGACGAAGAGATGCAAAATTTCGGTTGTACAACGTCTTAATCAACTCTCCGTAAGTATCAACAATAAGTACTCTTGTTCGATTTTGTAGATCCCTCATTGTCCTGCTTGCTGCATAGAAAGGCAGTATAAGCGCTTCCTCAGGATTACTTGAAAAAAGTGTATTATGTTTATAAAAAAAATTGTTTTTTTTAAAAGAATAAACTTCAAGAAATTCTTAATCTTTTTTAATACTTACCGTGTTGATAAATCGTTATAAATTTTCCGAACTGGTAAGAAACTTGTAGCTGCAGCTTGTCTTAATTCATTTCGAAAATAAATTCTGTATCTGTAGACTTGCCCAATACGATGACTCAGTGAACACATGACCTTGTTTTGACGTCATACGTAGGTCATAGAAATGTCACGGCATCTTACGTAAATTTGATGTCAATCTGACGTTCTACATGACTTTAATATGATGTAAAAACTTGACATCATATTGATGTAAGCATGACTCTTGTATGACGTCACAGTTATGACTTATGTGTTACGTACGCGTGACATCAGATTGATGTAAGCATGACTCTTGTATAAAGTTACAGTTATGACTTATGTATTACGTACGCTCGACATCAAATTTACATCACATTGTTACGTAGTAATAAAGTCATTATTGTATATCATAACGACGTATTTTCAAAATCATACATTTATGTCAGTAGCAAAGTCACGGTTATCCGTAATATGAATGTCACTCTTAATATAGTGGAAACCTAAAACATGCAAACCTTCTCAATAAGACAATTTATAGATAAATTGAGAAAAATATAAATAGCCCGAACTGGGAATCGAACCTAGACCATGTCGGTATCGCGCCGAGTGCTCTACCAGTTGAGCTATCCGGCACTATACTATATTCCATTCAATTTGATCTATAACGTATTGAGCCACACCGTCCATCGTACGGTATTACACCATTTTAATATAGTGGAAACCTAAAACATGCAAACCTTCTCAATAAGACAATTATATCTTAAATCATATCTTAAATCATATCTTTCTGTTCAGTCACGAGCTTGATCAGTTTGAATCAAGCTTCGTGCATTTCCGCTCGGTTCGGGAGAAGCCGAGCTCGCTACTGACTGAAGGTCAGAATAGTGCCGGGTCACTCGCTATTCGGGCCCAGCACATACAATTTCTAACTCAGGATCGTGTCAAGACGTCCTGAGAACCCGCTACAAGCTGACCAATCACAAAATTCGTT
Source organism: Microplitis demolitor (assembly GCF_026212275.2). NCBI lineage: Eukaryota > Metazoa > Arthropoda > Insecta > Hymenoptera > Braconidae > Microplitis > Microplitis demolitor. The sequence goes on along the minus strand of NC_068549.1, from coordinate 16,090,038 downwards.
TTATATTGGTCAGCCTATGAGAGAGCTCGCTATCAACTGCTACCTGTTGGCGCGCTTTTAAGCCAATAGGAAAATTCGTTATATGCAGCAAGGCTGCCACGTCGACACCAAGCTCCTCGATGACTCAACAACGCTACCATTTTTTTTCATTCTACAACGTGCTTCGCTACTTGCAACCTCGAGCTTGAACCGCTTCAGTAATTAATAACTTTTGTGATATTGAACTAAACTGCTACGCTGAATTATCCTCAATATTTAGTCAGTATATCAAGGCTGCTATTTATTGAGAATATATAAATTGTTCTTTCTCTAGTAATTAATTGTGAATTAATTTCCGTGAACTTAACCGCTACTGACCACGTGTCAATTTGTACGTGAATAAAATATCTGAGTCTGCATTCGCTATCGCGTATTAATTTCTAGTCGCATTCGCTCTTGATTATAAGTCTCATAATTTTTAAGGGTAAATAAGTGTAAATAAATCTGTAATTTATTTATTGATAAAATCTGTGTAATTTTTAATTGTTTAATTAACCTCGCCTAAACCAGATCCATTTAGTTTATTCCCTCATTTTACACTTTACATCAGCGACAAGTCAGTATTTTATGCAATGCTGGTGTAATTTCTGAGTCATAGTGTTTTTATCATCTATTTATTAAAATAAAACAATCAAAGAATGAATTTTCAAAAATATGCAAATGTGTAAAAATAACAACTAAATATCGAACATTTTGAGGCCAAAGTAATCGACAAACTCGATAATAAATTTCAGACGTTTTAGATTGAAACATTAGCGTGAGCATAAAAAAAGTAACTTTATTTTTTAGATGATATACCGAAAATATCATTAAGGATGAAAAAGAAAATGTGACGACAGTTTGAACTTTTTTGATATTAAGATTGTAAAGCGTAGTATTGCAATTTTTCAATCGATTGAATTTCATAAAATTTTGTGAAATTATTTAATGTTTCGCAAAATTTTATATAAGGTTTTTTAAATTTCACATCACAACACAAAATTAGAAAATTTTAAGATACTTACTGAATTTTTATATAATTTTTTATAATTATCATCGATGCCGACAAATACTGTTTTTATAAAATTTTATATAAGTTCATGGAGTTTTTTTAAATTTTGTAAAAATCCATCACGAAAACTTATGAACTCGGTCTTTACCGGTATTTCACTCTAAATACATCAATTAAGCACAAGACTTGAACTCTCGTGAAGTGGACCAGTGATCAACGTTTAGGACTACCCACCAAGAGGAGCCGTGTTCGAACCCAGCAGACGCCCAGGATTTATTTATCATTTACTGCTATCAATTCATGTTTCTGAATTTGTAATACGTTCGAGCAGTAATAATCAAATCAAAAATTCGGTATTTAATTTTTTTCTTTTTTTTTTTTTTTTTTTTTTTTTCAAAATGTTTTTACGCTTGATGATTTTGACATCACCCACATGTCATACTGACGTCACGGAATGTCACACAAACATCACATTTACGTCATGTATACGTCATTAGTTTTAAATCATAATCTTACGTAAAAAAGTGTGAAATAATGAGTCACGCCTGACTCATTCGTGACTTATATCTTACGTAAATTATGACATAGCGTAAAATCACTCTGACGTCCAATTTACATCAATGTGTTTACTGGGGATTGTGATTAATGGTTAAAGCTAACGGTTGATCATCGATTTTGATGCCTCAAGCGAAACATTGATTTCTAATCAGCCAGCTGCAATGAACATATCCAGGATCAAAAAATATGAAATTAATATAATATACTTCATATCGATTCAATTTAGAATGTCTCAATTATTATTTATTTTATTGAATCAATTTTAAGTTTAAATTTTAAACATATATATCTAATACGCATTTTCTTGACTTTACTTTAAAGTTATTATTTTGATGACACAAATGTTTTATGATGCTTGTTTCAGAGAAATTGTATAGATATACTCACTAAAAGCTTAATCTTTTAATTATAATAATAATATATATATATATATATATATATATATATATATATATATACACTGTTCAAAGACAGTTTAATTTTTTAAATATAAAAATGATGCTGATCGTTAAATCCTCATAAGTAATTAATTATACATTACCTTACATTGTTCTCCGCCCTTTCTATGCAATATCCATTTCCATGTATCATATTATAACCGAGTACCCCTCGACTTCCATGGTCTCGACGACGAGGCTTACGAGGTCACCTTTTGAACTCAAAAGTTGTAAGGGCGCCACTGAGAGTAAGTTGCACGATCTCTCGGTATCGTGTGCGAGACAAAAACAAAGCAGAGAGAAAAAAAAATCTCAAGGACAAGTTCGAAAATTTTCTTACCGTGGTTGGACCACACAGCTGCAGAGTTAGGTTTCCAATGTAAATAAAGTTCAATCACTTAATGAGCGGTCGGTGAGACTCAGCGTCATTAATCGATTGAGAATAATTATTTCAGTAAAATTATTTTAACAAAATATATTCAAATTTACTTATAATGATCATGTGGAAACAGATATGCTTTCTAGTTTAATATTAAATATCTTCAACAAAATAAATCTTAAAACTTCCCGACAATGTCCACGTATTTTTAAATTCAATATAAATTTCTTAAATTATAATAAAAATTGTCATTTCCTTTATATAATACAAATTTTGCTGGCGAGGAAATAATTTATTCCAACTTACACTGACACACACCCTATCCGTAATTATAAAATTTCAAATGACGCTTGAAATTCTGGGTCGACTTTCTAGCCTGAATTTTATTTTCACAATTTTACCTTAATAAATTTTACTTAAATAAAATTCCTAGTGGTGCGGTCGGTGAGACTCAGCACTAAGGTCACTATCAAACTAAAATTCCAGCACCTTCTAGAGAACGACCTGTGAGACTCAGTATTTCTAGAAGATTACCTGATAAATTAAATTAAACTTAAATATGATAATTATTAATTATTGAATAATTAATCAGTGGTCGTTAGACTCAACTGAAATAATTATTCAATACGACGAAGGGTGGCGAGATCGCGTGATGGACGAAGGGTTAAAATAATTGATATCCAGACTCACTGTGGTGATAATTATTTAACACAAACGGGGTCTTACGACTCACCGAAAACTCTGTGTGATTATTATAATTTTAGCAAAAATTTTTCTTAATGATTTTGATTGCGACTTGTCGCTAGAAGCTCTAGGCGTGGGGACAACGGAAATGCGTGAGCCGAGAGCGCCTTTGAACAAAATTCAAATCCAAATATTTATTTACGATTAAAATAAATTTATTCAAATTAATCCCTGTTATAATGTGCAAAGTCATTGTTCATTGATTTTATTTATTGAGGTAACAATGTGTGTAAAATGAGCGAATAAACTAAATGGATCTGGTTTAGGCGAGGTGAATTAAACAATTAAAAATTACACAGATTTTATCAATAAATAAATTATAGATTTATTTACACTTATTTACACTTAAAATTATGAGAATTATATACAATAGCGAATGCGACTAGATAAATTTATACGCGATAGCGAATGCAACTCAGTTATTTTATTCACGTATAAAAATTGACACGTGGTCAGTAGCGGTTACTTCAATGATAATTAATTAACAATTAATTATCGTCACAAGAACAATTTATTTATTCTCAATAAATAGCAGCCTTGATGTACTGTCTAAGTATTGAGGATAATTTAGCGTAGCGATTTGATTTAGTTTCACACAAGTTAATAAGCGAAGCGGTTCAAGCACGAGGTTGCACGTAGCAAAGACACGTTGTAGAATGAATATTGGTAGCGTCGTTGAGTTGTCGAGAAGCTTGGTGTCGACGTGGCAGCCTTGCTGCATATAACGAATTTTCCTATTGGCTTAAAAGCGCGCCAACAGGTATCAGTTGATAGCGAGCTCTCTCATAGGCTGACCAATATAAAACGAATTTTGTGATTGGTCAGCTTGTAGCGGGTTCTCAGGACGTCTTGACACGATCCTGAGTTAGAAATTGTATGTGCCGGGCCCAAATAGCGAGTGACCCGGCACTATTCTGACCTTCAGTCAGTAGCGAGCTCGGCTTCTCCCGAACCGAGCGGAAATGCACGAAGCTTGATTTAAATTAATCAAGCTCGTGACTGAACATTCTCCCCAGCGCTGGCGACTGTGTCGACTGGATTGTCTTCTGGAGAATGCACTGGTAGTACACACAGCTTAGCGATTGGTCGTACAAGTTCCGTGGTAGCGGTCTTCAGCGTGACTACTCGAGTCAGGCCATCTCTGCCTGGATGTAATGCGAGTACTCGAGCAAGCGGCCATTTCGATGGTGGGAATCTTTCATCAGTCAACAAGACTAATGAACCCACTTTGATGTTGTTTTGGGGATTATGCCATTTCGAAATAGATTGATGACGTTGCAGGTACTCTGATGACCATCTACTCCAAAATCTCTGGAACATTTGTTGTAATTGTTGCCAGCGTGACAACGCAGCTGAACTATTTTCCAGCAGCGAGGGCCCAGGTACAGCGATAAGCGGTTCACCGATGAGAAAATGTCCAGGAGTTAGAGCGGATAAATCTGCAGGATCTTCAGATAGAGGAGCGATCGGTCTTGAATTTAACACAGCCTCAATCTGTGTTAGGACTGTAGCGAGTTGGTCGTAAGTCAATAGCGATTCACCAATAGTTCGTATGAGATGGAACTTGATTGACTTTACGGCTGCTTCCCACTTGCCACTAAAGTGAGGAGCGCTTGGTGGGTTGAACTTCCAGTCTGTGCCATCTGTAGCGAGTAAATACTGAAGTTCCTTTAGTTGCCTCGATCCTGCTGCGAATTCTTTCTTTAGCGTGGCGTCTGCTCCTACAAAATTTGTACCACAGTCCGAGTATAGGATACTGCAGGCACCTCTTCGACTAGTGAATCTTCTAAATGCTGCGACGAAAGCGTCAGTAGAGTAGTCGGTGACAATTTCAATGTGTATAGCGGACGTAGCGAGACATACAAACACAGCGATCCATCCTTTATAGGTTTTGGCACCTCGACCTTGGAAAGTCTTCAGTGTTACTGGCCCAGCGTAGTCTATTCCAGTGTGTAAGAATGCTTTAGATGGTCTTACACGAGCGGATGGCAATTGTCCCATTAATTGTTGTGCACGAACACCTCTATGTCTCGTGCACACGACGCAGCGAAGAATATGTGATCTGACTGGAACTCGACCACCTTCTATCCAGACAGATCTCCGTAGATCAGCGAGAGTCAATTGAGTTCCCCCATGGAATGTTTTTTGATGCGAATGATCTATCAATAGCGTACTTAAGCGTGATGACCTTGGTAAAATGGCTGGATTTTTCTGTTCATCATCCAGCAGCGAATTCTTCAAGCGACCGCCGACTCTGAGTACTCCATTGTAGTCGACGTAGGGAATCAATTTAGCGAGATGATGATTTCGCTGTAGAGAATCACCATCTTTCAATAGCTTCAGCTCCTGCGAATAGTCCTGACTTTGAGTATACTTGATCAGCAAAGTCTTAGCGAGTTCCAGGTCAACTGTAGAGAGTGGTGTGTCCAGTGAGGACTGTGGCACTTTTTTAAATTTAGCGATGGCACGAAGACAGATTCCAAGCGTGCGAAGTAATGGTGACAACTTAGAGAATTTTTCTAGTAGCGTGTATAGCGGGTGTGAATCTGCCTTGAAGATGGTAAAAACCAGACCTGGACGTTCTTCAAGATGTGATACCGTCTGCGTAGGGATAGCAAAAGATGGCCAGTTATCTTTTGATTGACTGAGCCACTTTGGTCCCGTCCACCATAGCGAATGCTGTTCTAGTTTGGCTGCTGTTAAATCTCTTGAAGCGCAGTCAGCTGGGTTAAGTTTCCCAGGAACAAAATCCCAGTTGACACTTGGTAGCGATTCTTGAATCTTGGTAACTCTGTTGCGAATGTAGACTTTCCATCTAGCTGGGTTGTTTCGTATCCACGTTAAGGATACAGCGGAGTCTGTCCACATGAAAACTAGAACGTTTTCAAGTTTCAAAACCTTCTTGACGTAGAGTACCAGTTGAGCGAGTAAGACAGCGGCATTGAGCTCCATTCTTGGTATAGTTATAGGCTTCAGTGGTGCAACTTGTGTTTTGGCACACACTAGCGAAATATTGGAACTTCCAGTAGCGTCAGTAACTTTTAGATAGACTACAGCAGCCATAGCGAGTTGTGAAGCGTCAGAGAATCCATGTAATTCGATTGATACACCATTTTTTACATGATTCCAGCGAGGTATCTGAATCTTCGAGATCTGATGTAGTTCATCTCGAAACAAATTCCATTCTTGAAGAAGCGACGGTGATAGCGTAGCATCCCAGTCAAAGTTCTGCAGCCAGAGCTTCTGCATGAACATCTTGGCTCTCACGATGATCGGTGCCAAGAAACCCAGTGGGTCAAACAAGCGAGCAATTTCAGATAAAATTGTGCGTTTAGTTGTTGGTGATGCTTCTGGAAGCGAATAGCCGAACTGGAATTTATCCTGTGTTGAATTCCAGGTTAGGCCGAGGACTTTTACCGTAGTATCCCCAAGCTCTCTTGGTGTATCTTCTTGGGTTTCACTTGGAGCGACTTGAGAGAGTAATTCAGTTGAATTACTTGCCCACTTGGCAAGCGGAAAACATCCTGTGGCACACATATTTTTTGTGTCGAGAGCAACTTGAATTGCCTCAGCGAGTTCATCTGCACCTCCATAGATGTCATCAACATAGCGTGTGTTAGTTAGCGGTTCGACAGCTTTCGGAAATTTATTCCCTTCTTCAGCGAGTTGTAATAGTGCTCTTCCAGCGAGATATGGAGCCGATGTTGTTCCATAAGTAACAGTAGCGAGTGCAAATACTATTGGGATGTCATCTTCGTCAAACCAGAGTATGCACTGTAGATGATGATCTTCCTTGTCAACTGCAATCTGACGAAACATTTTTGTTACGTCAGTAGCGAATAGATAGCGATGGCAGCGGATGCGAATAAGTACATCACTGATGTCAACTTGAATCTTTGGGCCCACATGAAGTATCTCGTTGACAGATACGCCAGATGTAGTTTTCCAGGACCCATTGAATACCACCCTGAGCTTGGTGGTAGTGCTCTGCTCTTTCAGAACCCCATGATGAGGCAACAGGTAGCTGTTCGGTGGTAAATCCTTTAACTTAATGCGTTTCATGTGTCCCAAGTCTTCATATTCTTTCAGGAAGTCGAAGTACAACTTCTTGTAGACCGGATCAGCTTCCAATGGTTTGCGCAGACATAGTAAGGCGTATTGTGCAGCTCTAAGCGAATCACCCAGTTGACTTGGCGAAGATTTAAGCGGCAAGCGAACGACATATCGACCATCAGCCTGTCTGTAGTGTGTATTGACAAAGTGTTGTTCACACTCTTCTTCTTCTTCAGTATAGCGTGTAGCAAATTCTGTCTGTGGCTCTTCTTGGTACCAAAACTTGCTTAACAAGTCTTGTAGTTGATCATCAACAGCGACATGATGACCATAAGCGGTCAATTTTGATGTAGCGGTGTCCACAGATCCATATATGATCCAGCCAAGCGATGTTGACTGAGCGATTGGGTCATTGTCACTTCCTTTTCGTATTTTAGCGTTGATTATATGTGCAGCTGGCGCTGCACCCAGAATGATGTCAATAGGTCGTGATGTCAAGAAGTCTGGATCAGCGAGTTGTAGCCCAGTTATATGCGGCCATTCCTTCTTTTTAGTTAGCGTAAATGACGGTAAGTTTACAGTCAATAGAGCAAGCACATGAGCTTGGATGGTAATAGAAGCGTTGTTGTGTAGCGAATGCAGCGTCATCTTGCATGACCCAAGCGAATGCCCAGCTGACACATTACCAATTCCACGTAATGGTACAGCTGCTTTACTGAGTTGAATATCCAGCTTCTTGATTAGCGAATGCGTCACGAAGGATAACTCCGATCCTTGATCAATAAGTACACGGGCTGTACATGTACTTCCTGTTAGCGAATTCAACTTAACAATAGCGGTAGCGAGTAAAACATTGAGCGAATGAGCTGAAAGCAGACTAAGTTAGCGAATTCAAAACAAAAGTTACCAAAATTGGAACTATTTGTTACCTGGGTCAGCTACAGGAGCGTCCTGTGCTGGTTTAGCGGCAGCACCATCGTCAAGATGCGTTGACGTGTGATGTGGCTGATCACAATGGCGGCACTTCTGCTTAGTTCTGCAATCAGCGTAGCGGTGGCGTCCCAAGCAATTGAAACAGAGACGATAATGCTGGACGATCGTTCTTCTGTTCAGTGACGACGCCTTCTGGTAACTGGGGCAAAAGAGAACAAAGTGCTTCTCCTTGCAGATTGGGCACATGCCCGGTTCACTCGTACGATCCCTGGGAGTGAAAGCAACGTAGCTAGCGGAACCAGTAGATGTAGATGGCGTTGATGAGGTAGCGGGTCGACTGTTCCCAAACTTCACTTGCTTGGTTGTAGCGGCTGACTTAGCGTAATTCTTAGGTGATGGTGGTCTTTCACTAGCACTCTTAGGTGTAGAGGTTATGGTTGCGCCAATCTCTGAATTTTCCCACGCACGCACCTTTGCTTTTAGCATGTCGTGTAATTGTTGGTAGGTGGGAAAATCATTCGATAACCCAAGCGAAGCCATCCATTCCACTCTCAAGTCTGATGGTAAACAGCAAACAGTCAAGCGAATTAAAAATGGGTCCAACTCACCAATTGGTATTCCCAAAGCAGCGATGGCGTCCAGCGAATTTTTATTAGCGAGTAGCAGCGCATCCAGATCAGCAGCGGAGTGTGAAGTCACCGGTTGACGATCCAACAAATCATCGATGTGCATGTCAAGCAATCGACGTGGATTTGTGTAGCGAGTATTCAGTAATTCCCAAGCGGGTTGGAAAGCGTCATCAGTGATCTGTAGATTAGTGAGTAGTGCAGCGGCCTCACCTTTTACCTGCGTCTTCAGGTAATGCATTTTTTGTGACCCGGTTAGCGAATCTTCATTAATAATGAGCGAAGTAAACAGGTCCTTGAACGAGTCCCACTCGTCATAAGAACCCTGGAAGGTTGGTAGTTTAATTTGCGGCAAGTTGGATTTATGCACGCCTCCAAAGTAAGCGGTCTGATCATGATTAGCGGGCTGGGTTTCATGAGCAGGTTCTGGAGCAGGTCTAGCGGTGCTGAGTCTCACTCTGAGCTCTGTGTATATGAGATCAGCGGTACCGTATGCATTACCTGTGTGGTATTCATTTTCAACGATCTCAGGTACATCGTCGAATAATCTCTCATGAGTTGTGTTGAAGCGATTCCACAAATCATTTAGAATAGCGAGTTCAGCATCAATAGCGGCGACACCTTGGTTAGCTAGTACAGCGTCAGTTAAGCGAGCAGACATATTGCGCATCGTGTCGATGCGGTTCATTTGAAGAGCGACTTGAGCTTCGGCGGCCATCTTGGTTTGACGTGGCACACAAAATGGACGCGATAACGTGAACCCGACGCTAAGTTTTCGATCTTTTTTTTTTATTAAGTGTCCTTTTTACACCGGTGTCTAAAATAGATCACCCTGGGCAGCACTCTAGCAGTGCTGAGCAATGCCCACGGCACTTAGCGATTTTCACGACACAGAACTGACACTACACTTTTTCTCACAATTTTTTTTTTTTTAAATAATTTTTAATTGTTTAATTTTCGCCAGATCCAGCTCGAAGGACCAAAATGTAAAATGAGCGAATAAACTAAATGGATCTGGTTTAGGCGAGGTGAATTAAACAATTAAAAATTACACAGATTTTATCAATAAATAAATTATAGATTTATTTACACTTATTTACACTTAAAATTATGAGAATTATATACAATAGCGAATGCGACTAGATAAATTTATACGCGATAGCGAATGCAACTCAGTTATTTTATTCACGTATAAAAATTGACACGTGGTCAGTAGCGGTTACTTCAATGATAATTAATTAACAATTAATTATCGTCACAAGAACAATTCATTTATTCTCAATAAATAGCAGCCTTGATGTACTGTCTAAGTACTGAGGATAATTTAGCGTAGCGATTTGATTTAGTTTCACACAAGTTAATAAGCGAAGCGGTTCAAGCACGAGGTTGCACGTAGCAAAGACACGTTGTAGAATGAATATTGGTAGCGTCGTTGAGTTGTCGAGAAGCTTGGTGTCGACGTGGCAGCCTTGCTGCATATAACGAATTTTCCTATTGGCTTAAAAGCGCGCCAACAGGTATCAGTTGATAGCGAGCTCTCTCATAGGCTGACCAATATAAAACGAATTTTGTGATTGGTCAGCTTGTAGCGGGTTCTCAGGACGTCTTGACACGATCCTGAGTTAGAAATTGTATGTGCCGGGCCCAAATAGCGAGTGACCCGGCACTATTCTGACCTTCAGTCAGTAGCGAGCTCGGCTTCTCCCGAACCGAGCGGAAATGCACGAAGCTTGATTTAAATTAATCAAGCTCGTGACTAAACAATGTGACACTAATACATGCAACTCATTTATTAAAATAATTATTTATTCAAATCGATTTAAATCGTTTATCAATAAAAGTATAATCTTATATTTGTATTAAGTCGCATATATCATTAGTTTTTCTTCTATACGCCTCTATATCTTCACTAAGACTGTTCCTTTGCCTTGAGTGTTGACCCTCTTAAAGACAAAATCTTTCTTGCCAATGAACAAATTGCTACTTGTTTCTAAAAATATTAAGTAAATATAAGGAATTAACATATGACGCTGTGATTTAATTTATTTCTTCTTTATTCTAGGTTTTACCATTATCATGGAGTTTTATGTTCAGAAAGTCAAAATCATGTTACCTGGCAGCTATCAGATATTTCGCCCGTTGTGCACTTAATTTACAGGTTTTGTCTTTTATGATGGATTATGGAGTCAGTCTCAGAAATGCATTTAAAGAATGTTTTTCAAATGCAATTAGCCGAGGCTGTTACTTTTACTACATGCAAGTATGAAGAAATATTTCATAAATCAATATGTTAATAGAAACAATTTTTATTATTAATTTAAACAGAATATGTTTTATCTATTCTTTACAGGCATTAATAAAGAAAACTGATAAATTAGGCTCATTAAAACTTTTAAGATACTGGGAAGATGGTAAAATTTTCTTTAGAAAAATAATCGCATTAGTTCTACTGCCTGTTAATGAAATGGAAAACACATTCGAATGGCTAGTGAATCACTACACGGCTATTAGGCAATCATTTGGTACTTTTTTGAATTACTACGTATCGTACTGGGTAAGAATTGTGAAACCCGAAAATTTTAGTATTTTTAATCCTATAGCAACAACTAATAACTATTCTGAAGCTTACAATCGTTGCTTAAATGACTACTTTCCACAATTTGGCAATTCACTGGTAATTATTAGTTTTCTCTACAAATATCTGAAAGTTATATTATATTAGTTGTGACAATTTTGCATCTGGAAAAATAAAAACCTATGAGTAGTTACTTGATTATCGTTTTTAAACAGCCCGAGTAAAAATAAGAATTTATATTTTTTAAAAAAATATAAAGATTTTTATTTACCGCCGCACCATAGCTGCACGGTATTCGCACCATAAAGCCGCACCACCGCTGCACGACCGCCGTTTGGCGGAAAATACCGCCGCATGCTGAAATTTAACTCCCTCGGCATTGCCGCACCACCGCCGAAGCGTAGCTGCACTATTTTATTTTTTAGCTAGCATATAGCCGCACCACCGCCGAAGCATAGCTGCACTTATATAAAAAACGAATATAAAATGCATGCAATTAATAAATAAATGATATTTTTCATTTCACAAATTTTATTAAATTTTAATACACAGATATAACTGAATAAATATAGATTTTGAAAAACTGCATATTAATTATAGATTTAAAAATTTTTGATTAGAATTATGGTCATAATTCTTCGGATCGTTACTATCATTAGGGGGGTATTGATAATTATTATCGATTGAATTATATTGTGATGAGGGATAAAAACTATTATTGAATTGAAAATTTTGAGCTTGATTATCAAATCTGTTTTCATGATACTGTGGGTTGGGTGGGTAGTAAAAATTGTTGTATTGAATATCATGGTAGTTTCCAGCATTTTGAGATGAATGATAGTAATGATAATTTTCAGGTGAATAATAATAAGGCTCAGCATTTGTATTATTATAAGGCGAATTCTGTAAGATAGTGTTTGAAGGAACAGTTGTCGAAGGTGGAATTTTGTTATTATCTGTTGCATTTGATTTATCAAAATTTGTTGAGCTGTTTGTCCTTTCTGATTCATTATTTGCTTGTTTTCGTTCTTGGATGAAATCTGCTGAGCCGTTCAATTCTTCTTGTTTCCTTTCGTTATTGTTCATTTCTTTAACTTTTGAACCATCAGTATCAATCAATTTATTGTTCAGTGGTTGTTCGATATTTTCTTTCATTTCATCCGTTCGTAACTCAGCTTCTTCAGATTGTTTCATATTATTTAATTCATCTTTGTTTACTACTTCCTCAGCTTCTTTCGAAATTTCAGTATTGATAACTACAGAAAACAAAAATAACAAACAAAAAGAAATAAATTGTAAAATTAAATGATAAATAAAAATATAATCTACACTATCAATTATTATTATAAATAGTAATCGATTGGTAAGGAATCAAATAAGAAGATATTAAAGGCCAGAGGATGAAGATGCCAACCCGATTAGCTCGAAGAGCTCGAAAATGTTTTCACAACAAGTTTTCGAGCTCAAGGAGCTCGAAAACAGTGGGAAGTTTTGGGGCTGGCACGCAGAGTCAACTGACAGACTGATTTTTTTTCTGCTTTATGGATTGGTTTCAAAATTTATTATTCTCTGACTGAGACAAGTATAAAAACTGGATGTTTTAACTTAGCAGAAATATTGAAAATTCATAAAAGTATGAAATTATAAAAAAAGAATATCATATTTTCTTACTTTTCAATTTCTTCGGAATCTTCTCAGAATCATCAGTAACTGACTTCCGCTTTTCTCTACTTTTTTTTGCTCTTTGACGACTCTGATTTTTAAACTCTTCAACTGCAATAGGATTTTTTTTTTCGAGTGAATACTGGTAAATTTTCCGTCTCACTATATCATTAAAATCCGTCGTTGATAACACAAATTTATGTTCACTGTTCAAGTATCCTAAAATTATAAATCTGTATACATCATTACTTTATAGTATATTATTGTTAATATTAAATTTACCACATGAAAATCATTTACCAATAATAGCATTGCGAATATTACTGTTGCTCTTGTTCATTCCTTCTGCTGTTTTGAAAGCTATAAATTCATCTGGACTGACAATGTAACTAAGTAAACATCGAACCCACTCCCGAGGATTTGAGTTAGCTTTTGATAATGCCAGATTTATTTGATTATGAGTTAAGAATATTCCCGTGTTCGGAAATAATTCAATCTAAATTGAAAATAAAAGTGATTAAAACTTAAACTCAAGCTTAGTCAATAAGTATTTTCATCGGGGATATATTTAAATAAATGAAATTTTCAAAAAGCTTCAATTATTATGGCATTACGATATGAGATAAACTCTATCAAGTTTAATTATGATAGACATGTCATGGGTAGAGTTTAACTAGGATAAAAATGATGTCATTAATATACAGTATACTTTGGGTAAAGATGTTTTGGGTCGAGTTTTTGGACAGAGTTGTCATTGAGTAAAGAAATTCTGAGATGGCATGTTATAATGCCGCTTAAAATTAATGGGCATTACAAATATGAGCAAGTTAAAATATTATTTAATAATCATAAGTGCATCATATAGTTTAATAAACGTTATAAAACGTGTACTACGATAATGATATAATCTACATAACATACCTTACAATCTCCATTACCAATAAATTGATCATTTTTGGCCAGTAAATGTTGCATGGCATGTAATTGTTGCTAAAGGAATGCAACATATTGAGGTGTTACTAAAAAAAATTATGAATATATAGTCTTAGCAATGATTCCACATCATGCATTAACAATAAGCATATATGTATAGAAACGAATCGAATGAAAGATATTATTAAGTCAACAGCTATATTAAACCTTCCATAGCTATCGTAAAACAAATCTAAATTTTCTTTACAATTAATCCAATAAAACTTTTAAAATATTAATTACTTGTGTTTAAAAATTATCAAAAACGACTACAAATATTTTTCTCATACTTGATGATCTACACAAATCTTAGATACTTACCATTCGATCTTCAGCTTTTACAAATGCATTGCAAACAATTTTGGCAGATTGGTTGACTCGTGGATACTATTGCCTCGGAAGTGCCTGGTATTGGTTCATCAGTTGATGAAATATCCAATTTTTCACAATTATTGGTATCAGTAGTTAGCTGGTCAGCAGTAGAATCTTCATTACCAACCAGAGTTGATGCTTTATTTTTTATGCTATTAGTTTTGATATTCAAACTATTTTCCGGATGGTTATTATTTGAAAGTTTTGTGAGTTTAGGAAGTTCGGTGGTTGAATAATTTACAGTTTTAGTATTTCGTTGAAGAGCCACACTTTTTTCTTTTTTTTATTGATTTTAAACTTTTTTTTTCAGACATTATGCTTGTAGAATAAGTTTTCTTTATAATTTTTCCAAAAACATCAACAACCAGATATTCTAAATAATTTTTATCACCTGGGAAATAGATTAATTGAATTAAAATTACGATAGAAATTACGTAAAAATGTTGAAAGAATAAATTTGCAATTAAATTTTTTATAACATTTTTTGAATTATTATAATATCATCATAGTTGTATTGAATTAAGTAAACTAAATATTATACATGGTGAAGATAGTGTATTCGGACGATAAGATAATAATAACCACACTGATGATTGCAGAAACACAATACTTGCAAGTAATTAAGACATATATCATATATATGATCTTGAAACTGACAGACAATCAGAAAATTTTCATCTTTTGTCAAACAAATCAATAATTCAAAAAAAAAAAAATAACTAAAAATATCCGCATTTAGAAAATTAAAAAATCTAAAAGTGCATTTTTTTCGAATGTTTTTTTTTTCCTAATTTATCTTGAGAAAAATAATTCAAAAATTATTAGACGTCGGCTAACTTCAGTATCATGACGTACATCAGATAACTAACCTATAAGTTCGAAGGATTGACAGATAATTAAAGTACTTACGTGAAATTTTTAGTAATTTAGCTTCATATAATGTCGTAAGACCTTCTGCATCAACCCAAGGAAGATCGCCGCACCAACCAACTCGAATGAACTTTGGTTTTAATATTTCACTAATATCTTTAATGTTTATTATCGAAATTTCACATGTTTCTGGCCAGAAAATTAATGTCCACGTTGATTTATTTCGTTTCAGCATCACAATCATACAAATTTCTTATAATTGAACATTTCACTAACAAATGCGACTTTAATGTAGAGGAACAAAACAGGAATAAACACGCGTCTTTCTTCCTGGCGTTTTGGTATAGTATGTATGGATGTGTATCATCCTTTGCGTATATGTATACATCTATACATTTCAATACATAGACATAAGCGCTAGTGCTGCTTTTATGTAATGGCCGAAACGTGCGTGTGAATTTTTTAAAGTCGTTAACATTCAAAAACAATTTATCAGTTTCTCAACAAACTTTTAAAATGCCAAAAAAATTAAAAAATTCGAACAATATCGATAATTATGGTCGAAGCAGACAATATGAATTGAAACGTCGAATGAAGAATTTACAGCCTTTAAAAGAAAACAGGTAAAGTATAAACATATATATACATCATACATCCAGATATATATATATATATATATATATATATTTTTTTTTTATTTGTGCATAAGTAAAAATATACGTACTATCGCCGACATTAAGTCTTAAATTGGTGTAATACCGTACGATGGACGGTGTGGCTCAATAAGTTATAGATCAAATTGAACGGAATATAGTATAGTGCCGGATAGCTCAACTGGTAGAGCACTCGGCGCGATACCGACATGGTCTGGGTTCGATTCCCAGTTCGGGCTATTTATATTTTACTCAATTTATCTATAAATTGTCTTATTGAGAAGGTTTGCATGTTTTAGGTTTCCACTATATTAAATTGGATTATCACTTTATTAATGAGTATTGATTCGATGATGATTTCAATATTTTGAACGTATTAACTAAAAATATGTACTATTTTGAAATTACTTTAGTTATTATAATTAACAATTATTGCCGTGCATTATAAAGTATTTCAATTAATAATCAAGGACAATCGATAAATATTTCAAATTAGAAAAAAAAAAATTCAGTTGTCAAATAAAATTTTAGGAAGTATATTTGATGCGCTAAGATACATTTTTTCTTTTACTTTTCATTTTGATTTTATTTGAATATATTAACTTATACTGATACCATAAAAAGACACAATTTCTCTATCAGATTACTCATGATGGTTAATTAACACTCATTACTTGACTACCATCAAAAATCTACATTTTATGATACGATTACTATTAACAATTTATTGCAATTACCACTTATGATAACAAAAATCCAGTTAGAGGTTTGGTTGGTCCGTATAACATAAAAATAAGATAATAATAATTAGAGATTCAATTAAAATTTTTTTTTTTTTTGGTAGGTACTTCAGTTAATGTTCAATCATAATATAATAAAATAATTTGTGATTGAAATATTTTGTAGTTTGAAATTAAATGTAATTTTTTATTGAAAATTATTTTAATTATGAATTGAAAATACTTATTAATTTACAAATAATTCAATTGAAAATTGAGAATTCGTTATATTCAAGAAATATTTAAGTGATAATTTAAAAAACATACAATCATTATTCTTTAAATAATTAATGATCGATTTAATTTTAATTATTATCTTTGAAACTCGGATTATTATTTTGCAAGAATATTTTGTTTTATAACTTTTTGTTATTTAATGCCGTGCAGCTGTGGTGCAGTCGTGGTGCGGCGGTTATGTTTTTATAGATTTTTTTTAATATTTCGAGGATTATTTATTCAAATGTTACGGCTGTTGTGCAGCGGCGTTGCGGCGAACACGTCGTTTTTTAGGTGTCACGGACGTGGTGCGGCGGTGGTGCAGCAATCGGTAAAATTTTTCCCTCATCACGGTCATGGTGCGGTGGTGCTGCGGCAACCATGAAATTTTTTTAAATGTCACGGCTGTGATTCGGTGACGCTGCAGCGCTCTAGCAGCCGTGCAGCGGTGTTGCAGCGGTGTTGCGGCTATTTTAGGTTTTTACTCGGGAGATAATTAAAACTTGTTTATTTTAATTCCAATATCAATTAGAATCAAAAGATTTACAAGAAAATAATTTCAACCCGTTGAGGACACACATCGAAAAAATTACGTTGAGGACACACGGGGTCCAGCAGACCCCACACAGGAAAACAATTCTCATTTGTGTTCTACGCTATGTATCGACGAAAAATCGGCGTCAAACTTTAATTTTATGTTCTTTCTAAATAGTTCAATGATTGTTTTGGTATTTTAATGATTTTAAAATACTAAAACATTGTTAAGAAAAAAAAACTCACGAAACTGAATTTTTTTTATAAAAATAGTCGTAAAAATTTTAATTTTCAAAATATCATAAAAAAACCCAACGAGATTTTATTCAAGGAACTATATTCTTTCAAGAAAGAAATAGTTTTCTAATGAAGTCTGAAAAAAGTATATTTATTTTGAAGTTTGGAGTCACGAATATCGGTTAGTTTTGTAATAAGGGAATAGTACAACTAAACATGCAGAAAAATGTGAAAACATGAAGTTTTTTAATAGAAAAATCATTTATTATATTAATTATAACATTAGATCAATGTTATATGATATATAATAATTATAACATTAGAATAATGGTAATGCACTAATTTTCCTAAGTATAGTGGAAACATAAACATGCAAACCCTCTCAACAAGACAATTTATTGATAAATTGAGAAAAACATAGATAACCTGAACTGGGAATCGAACCCAGACCTTGTCGGTATCGCGCCGAGTGCTCTACCAGTTGAGCTATCCAGCGCTATACTATATTCCGTTCTTGCATTAGACAGCTGGCGATAGTTCGAGGCCGAAGATTGTAAGGCATCTGAATTATATATACACAAATATATATAAATAATAACCATTATTTATTGCCGGAAAAAAATTCAATTTATGCATAAATACTTACGTTTACAGAAACAGTTTGACACTGATAAACAATAAAAAAAAAATTGAATTTTTTAAAACTTTGCCACAGTAAGGCCACACAGGGTCTATTGAACCCCAAAAAAAAAACACGTCTGCACTAATATAATTTTGCAGGACGACTAATGCCAAGGAGACCTTTGTAACGTGTGAAAACTTGTTGTGAAGACTTCAAACGACAACAGGAGGCGCTTTAAATCTTATTCCTAAGAGTCTTTTTAGATTTAAAAATACTTCAAAATTTATTTGGGGTCCATTGGACCCCATGTGTCCTCAACGGGTTAATGAATAATTTTGCATACAATTATACGCATGTATATAATTTATAAATGATCATATAGTAAAAAACATTATATATGTTTATATATAATTTTATATAATTACATATTATTATATATCAAATTATAAATGGTTTATACATTATAACCGGGCAGCGTTGGTATACGACGTGAGAGTGCGGCTCTCTCGCTGTCTCTGACTGAATTTGGTCTTTCTCTCTCTCTCTCTCTCTCTCATTACAGCCTGATTGCTGAGTTCGGCTGAGTTAGGCGCTAGACCACAAGGGATAATTTCGCGCAGCAGGTGACCATAAATCGGTCATGTGCGCATAATTAGGTAGGGGTCATCGGAGGTTGGGACCTAAGACGTCTCGATCAGAGACGACATTCGAGTTCAAGCGATCGACTCAAGTTCAAGCGATCGGCTTAGCAGACACGCAAAAGTCAGTTAAGAAATCAATTAAATTCTGCATCTGATAATTTTGAGTGAAATAAATTGCTTCGGTGAATATTTGGTTTTAAAATTGGTTTAGAAAACCACTAGTGAAGTTTAATCAGTGTTGGTGCCAAGTATCCAGTACCGTAAGCAGCCCAGAACCTGGACGACGACCCACGGCGAAGCTCAACGATGCAGCGGCGTCCTACACCACCAGTACGTCGTACATAATAAGCCCAGATAAGATTTTATAATAAAGTTATATTCATATTTATATCTCTCTCTTCACCAAGAATTTAGCGTAAATAACTATTAGATTTTATTTTCCCGTGTCCATTAAATAACTGCGCGTCAAATAAATTTATTTTATTGTCACTGGACACTTACTTATTTCTAAAAGAAATTAAATTCATATAAAGGGGAATTTTGTATATATTTGGATCTTGGTTAAATAAAACTAAATCTTATAAATAATTAAATTGAGTCTCTAAATAAAATTACTTTCATCACCAGTGTCGTATAGAATAAGTTGTGATGTTCAGCCGCGTGTCCGGTCAAAACGAGTCGACCTACTCCTGCGATCTTTTCCCTTTAAGAACCAGCAACAAAATAGTTATGATTTATATTTATATTAACAATTTATTATTAATCAATTAATTTATTCGGGAAAATAATTCAACTGTGGTTCGTGGCTACTGGACACGAAGTAGCCAGGGCCTACCGTTATAACATAATCAGATGCGAACTATTTTTTTTTTAATTGTTTTCTAGTGTATAGCCGCAATTATGGCCTTTTACACTTTTTGCCTCTATATCGCAACTGCTTTAATTTTTTTCCTGCTTTTCCTTGTGCGGCTGTGGCCCGACTTGGGCTTATACTGTACTGCATCATTGCGGTGATGCCCTGCAGCCTCCCTTGTGCAATGGAGGTGCAGTGACTAGGAAAACCACAGAGAAAACCTAGCCAGTACAGTTTCGATTTAAATGAAGCTCCAGTGATCGATAAAATTCCCATTTTACCGATCACTGGATCTTCATCCCGCATCTAACGATCAGAGATCTTCGTTCGAACCCGACGTAAGGCTAAACGATCACCCAGTCACGTAATGATTCTGCTCGATGCTACTTAACTTCGGTGATCGCCCGAGCCACGCGCGTGCCGACAGGCTGCCTCAGTTGCTCTCAGATACGAATTACATATAATTATATACAATCATTTATAATTATGTATGATTATATATAATTTTTTTTACCCAGGTTTATCGCTCAGAGTTTAGAAGTAGGTTCAAAACCATCACTCCGCATATGAAATAATAGTAAGTTTTTTTTCACATCTTATTCACTCCAGATTTAATCCATGTTTAGGAAATTTATCATAGTGTACTATATTTAGCTATTTAATATATGTTGTATCTCAAATTATGTTTATTCAGCGATTAAATGTACATTTATACCTTTATATTGTTCTACTGCAATTAATGATATTTCTAGAAACACTTTTATTCAACAAAGCTATCTCCTAATCAAGTTTTATTATATGCTAAACTATTATTTACAGCATGTTTAAAAAGTTTATATGAAGTTATACGAACTGAGCTTCAAGCTTTATTAATGGGACGTGCTGTTAGACGTCTAATGCAGTCTAAGCATATACTTCATACAGAAATTATGAAAAAAAATTTGGGAAGTATACACCAGCAACACCCTTGACATTCCTCACTTTCTAGAATGTGCTGCTCACATTATTCCTGTCCTGAAAAATGAAAATGTTATTGCAAACGTCGAAGATGTTAATAGTTTCATTAAAGCTCTTATAAAAAAATATGGTAATATATTATTCATATTAATAGTAATATACATTATACGACAAGTTATAAGTATTCTTATTTTATATATTACTTTCCAGTTGCTGTTGGTAAGGGAAATTACATTGTGATTGATAATGATGTTATAGGAAATGATGAACAATTCATATTACTTTTGGATGATTAATAAAACATTTGTACATTATTTCTTCGTAATTTGTGTGAAGCATAAATCAATAGTCTTGGACAATGTTGAAGAGAGGGGAATATTATCGATGATTTGCGAATCGTGCGGTAACAATAGAATCGAAATGATTTGCACCAATTGCTTTGCTGTAAGAATATGTTTGACCTGCTCCGAAAATCTTTAGATAAGGGCAAATGCAGACAACTTACCTGCTAACTGTCCGGCTTGTGATACCCATAAGCCGAATTCAGAAGAGGCTTTTACCCTTAATTTATTTATTACTCCATTTATTATTACTGATTTACTACGTGATTTTTATTGTTCCATAATTTGTATGAGCCATAAATAACATAAAACAAACATAAATAATTTCTTTATTTTATTTACGTTATTGTATATTCCTTCTTAATCTAATTATTTATTTTATAAATATATGTACATATATATATATATATATATAAATATATATATATTTTTTTTTCAATCCTATCAAATAGAATAAGTAAATCAATTAGTAAATATTTCTTGCTGCTGTATTTTTTAAATTTAATTCACGCTCTGCTTTGGAAACAGAGTTCTGTTTTGGATATTTTTCTGAAAGAAAATCGCGTTACCGAGTGAAGTTAATGATGTAGCTTGTAAAAAACGTTTTCAGAAATATCGATCAAGTCCATACTTATTTATTTATTTTCGAAAAAAATGTCTTTTCCATACAATAACATTCTTAAGCCTTTATTCATGGCATAATTTACATATACAAGGTTGGTGCGTTTTACTCTGTTTCTTTTCACGTCAATTATAAACGTATATTTTTTTCGAATAATTTACATTTAGACTATCTGTCGTTTTATATAAATTTTATGTTCGAATATTTTTCAGTTGGGTGGAGTTTCTAGCACCCCAGTCATGCTTTCCACGTCACTACCGAGCGGCAACGAAGGAAGAAGACGCCGCCATTCCATGGCTTTTCGCTTCTGGTATCAACTGTATTACTTCGGATCTTCCATCCTACCTTGAGGAGTCTAACGTGCTACCACGTACTCTCAAACCGCTTCGTTTAATCTAAATTATTCTTGTGTGATAATTCCGCTTAACTAACGCTTAAATCCATCGAGAACATAAAAAATTATCCAAAAAAAACATTTTCGAAAAAAGTTTATTTTTGGAATATCTCTGAACAATCCGTACCGATCAAGTTTAATTTTTTTTTTCAGCTTCGAGATATTCGCAAGCCGCATCGAATGACACATTGATGATCCAAATCGGTTCATCCGTTCAAAAGTTATAGATATTTATATACGTACGTACGTACGTACATACATACATACGTACACTCGGACATCATAGTGAAATTAGTTAGGATAGCTCCCTAGAACCTCAAAAAGTCAAGATTTCTTAGAAATTCGATTTTCGAAAATCGGACTGAAACCAATAACTTCCCGAATTTTTGAAAATTTGCAATTTTCGTAGCGGGAAGTTAAAAAAATAATAAAAATCAAATTAAATCAAAAATAAATACAAAAGAAAAAAAAAAATTTTTTTTTAATAAATTATTAATGAGATAATTAAAGGCAATATTTATTTGATTCAGATTACTGTTTTTTTTTATCAATGCAATTCAGCAATTTGAAATAATTACATTTTTTATTGAATCAATTGCAAAGAGAGTTTCTGCGGACCTAAAAAGATATTACTTTTAACACCTAAATTCATTTGCTTTAATAAAATTTTGACTTAACTGAAAATTCATACCTTCAATCACCTTACAATTTACTTTAAATAAAATTTTTAACTTATTCATATAAAACAAAAATCATTATTGTATCAACAGCATAAATGACTTGAACTAATTTCTATTTGTTTCAACTGCATAAAGCTATTGAGTTATATCAAATACCATAGAGTAAGCTCAAACGATTCGGTACCTTCCTTCAAAAAACTCTCAGTTGGAGCAAAGTATACTGTCAAACGTAGAGGACGGTAGACTCAATCGCTTGACGCGCTTGGCTGTATCCAAACGCACGGAGTACATGAGCCAAACAAATCTGGTTTGATGTTAGGAATCTTTTTTTACAGTGTGCCAAATTTGTGATTGTGAATTTCTAATAGCTACTGAAGTTTCACTTCTTCTGCAAGTACACACTTACCGATTCACGCACCGATTTTCGTTTCAATGTCTTCTCTTTTATCGCTGTAAATTGTATTGATTTTATTTCTAGTTTAAGTGTGTAGTGATTCAATATAAGTAATTAATTCATTATAAGTTACTAATCATTAGAATCCTGGAAAACAAAATTATTTATAATTATATAAAAATATATATAAATCACTATATGAAATTATGGATAATAATATAAAATTATACATGTCCAAAACTCATACATAATTTTGTATAGTGATTTATATACATTTTGATATAATTATATATAATTTTATTTTTTCCTGGGAAATGAACTTAAGAAAATTAAAGACATCAATAAATGATTGATTTTGTTATTTGCATTGTACTAAATTATATTAATGTTTATAGAATAAAGAAATTAATAGAGATATACACACTCATAGCGAGGTGATAATAACTTCTTTTGATAAATTAAAAAAAATAAGAAGTTAAAATTTCTTATACTTGATTAAAATTTTTTAAATTTTTAACTCAAAAGGAAGGTGTGCCAAGTGTCCCCCTCCAAATTCGATGAAACTGAGATATGTTATTCTCCGTCGAAATCTAAGGAAAACGTATTTTTTTACCTGCGTAAAAACATACCTAGGAAGTGAAACCAACCCTCAAAGTTTAGGCTACAAAGGGGTGCTTTGCAAGTTTCGCATACTTGCAGTTTGAATAATCGAATAGGACTAACGGCATCATTTTCGGGGTAAAAAATAATGAAAAGTGTCATTGGTGTTTTAATAAAAAAAAATCTGGGTGTCGGTTGATCCTGCGGGCCAGCCCCAAAACTTCCCGCTGTTTTCGACCTCAAAGAGATCGAAAACATTAGTGTAGATATATTTTCGAGCTCGAAAATGCTATCACATGCAATTATTTTTTTAAGATCTGTTCAAGCTCTAACAAGTTATCTGTTATGCTGAAGTTTGAAAATTTAAGAATCGAAAATCATCAATAAAGCGGTTTTTAAAATTTAGTTTCTGATTATGTTCAGTAAAATAAGTGTATTGAAGCAAAAATCAATGTCAGGGATCAAAATCAAGATTTAAATTAGTTTTGACTCATGTAAGAAACAATAAAATATGAAATATCCGAGAAAAATATTAAAAACTACATTTTATCGATTTTTTTGTTGATAATATAATTTAAACTAAAAACCAAGTTCGATGACATTATATGATCAAAAGAAACCATAAAAAAGATGAGTTAGTATGATATCAGGCACATTTTAGTACGTTATATTATGATTTATCCGGAAAAAATAACATAAAATGTTATTTTTTTAACTTTTCAACGCCGATATCTTTTGAACTAATCAATCGATTCTGATAGTTGACGTGGCAATCGGCGCGTTTTATTGAATTCTAGAGCTGATTAAAATTTGAAATCGATCGCGTCAGTCGTTTAAAAAATATTTAGAAAAAACCGTTTTTCACCATTTCTTTCTCCCGCGACAACTCTCGAACGAATTATCCGATTTTGATGTTTGAGGTGGCAATCGACGCGTTCTATTGAGTACTAGAGCTGATTAGATTTTGAAGTTGATCGTATGAGTCGTTTTTGAGAAATCAATAAAAAACTAAAAAAAAATTTTTTTTTTTCGTAATTCGCAAATATTTTCGAGTCTATTCGATCAAATAATCTGAAATTCTCAAAAAAGTTGATGGCCAACAAGCTCTTTCGATTGCCACCTCAACGTTCCAAATCGATCCATTAGTTCGAAAGTTACAAAGAGTTTACATACACACACGCACACACACACACACACACATACATACACACACTCGGACATCATTCTGAAAGTAGTCAGAATAGCTTCCTAGGACCTCAAAACGTCGACATCTGATGAAAACTCGATTTTCGAAAATCGGGGTGAAAACAACAAGTTCCCGAAATTTTTCTCTCTTTTGCTCTTTGAGCTCGAAAACATCGCCACAAATACATTTTCGAGCTCTTCGAGCTCGAAAATACTTTTGTATACCATTATTTTCGAAAAAAACCGTTTTTCCCTGATTAAAAACTCTGATTGAAACTGATTGAATCTGATTGAAACTCAATCAGAATTCTATCAGTTTCAATCAGAAACGAATTTTCAATCAGAAATGTTCGGGAGCGTTCGAGCGTCCTGATTGACTTTCTATCAGTTTCAATCAGATTCTATCAGAAAAAAATATTTAGTATTTTCTGATTGAAACTGATTGGATTTTTTTCTATCAGTTTCAATCAGGTTCAATAAGGAAATAATAATTTTTAAAAAGTTATTTTCCGATTGAATCTGATAGAAACTGATTGAGAAAAATTCAATCAGATTCAATCAGAAAATAATAATTTTCAAAAAATTATTATTGCAATAAAAATTCGTATAACGACAATGTACAGAGAAATTGAGCTTCAATGTAATATTAAGCATCAAAAAAATTTTTTTCTCTCTAAAGTAAGTATTTAATTTGTAGATAAAAATAAAAGTCAACGTCAGGGTTGAAATTATAACTTTTTTTTTATTGAACCTCAAAATTATTCGGTTGCATACAAATATCCCCGATTAAAAACTCCGATTGAATCTGATTGAAACTCAATCAGAATTCTATCAGTTTCAATCGGAAACGAATTTTCAATCAGAAATGTTCGGGAGCGTTTGAGGCCTCCAATTGAATTTCAATCAGATTCAATCGGAAAAAAATATTTTTTATTTTCTGATTGAATCCGATTGAAATATTTCAATCAGTTTCAATCAGATTTAATCGGAAAATAATAATTTTTTAAAAACTACTTTCCGATTGAAACCGATTAAAACTGATTGAGAAAAATTCAATCAGATTCAATCGGAAAATAATAATTTATTTCTCGATTTTATCCCGATTGATCAATTTTTTATTTCTCCGTGTAGAATGTTCTACTTGATTTTAAACTATCTTCCTGATGAGCTAGATATAGCTAAAGTCCTTAGTAAAAATGAAACGAGGCACTGGCTAGCGTCTCGCTAGCGTCGCTAGAATCAATGCTAACGGTAGATGACAGACGAGGCGGCCCTCGTTTATTTTTAATAGGGGTATGCGTATTATCTATGAGATACGAGTAGTTTAACATTAGACAGTATAAAAATTGTAAGCTTAATATAGTATAAATCCTTTTTACTGTAGAATGTTCTACTGATTGTATCTTATAAACAGTGCACTTTAGCGATATCACCCTGTTTAGAAAATCTCATAGATTCTCATACATTCCCATAGAGATTTTATGAGAATGAATGAGTTCTATGAGAAGTGCTATCTAGTTAAGTATAGGGCCTTATACATACAGCTATAAGAATCTCTCGGATTTTTTTAGCAGGGAAGTATAATAAACAATTCTGTAGAGGACGAAATTTTCTAAAAGGTGGGTGCTATGCATCTTTTTCGTACGATGAGCCGTTTTTTTTTCACTATTAACAAAATTATATGAAACAAGTGAAAAATAGACTTTCGGAGCAGATAGAATCGACATAGATCGAGTTAGAGCAATTTGTTCTATAGACTTTCAAATTCAACAAATTCTCTGCAAATTAAAACTGGTTTCAAAACGATAGCTTAAAATCTGGCTAAGTTATAGCAATTAAAAAAAAATGTTATTCAATTAACATACTTTTTAAATGGAAAAATTTGATACTCGAGAGAAAGTACTTTAAATTAAATCTAAGAGCTGAAATTTTCAGTGAATTTTTTTCTCAATATAAACAACAAAATTTTCTTGTATCGGCTAGAAAAAAAAAATTTCGTTTCAAACGAAGCGGATTCAATTGGAAAATAATAATTTATCTATCGATTTTTTTCCGATTGAATCCGATTAAATCCGATAGAAAATTTTCAATCAGTTTTAATCAGATTCAATCAGAAAATAATAATTCATTTATCGAATATTTTCTGATTAAATTCGACAGACAATTTTCAATCAGTTTCAATCGGATTCAATCGGAAAATAAAAATTCAGATAGTATTGATAATTATTAAAATTTGGGCAGATATGAATTTCATTTATCATTAATTCAGCAATTTTTAAAATATCCGAGTATAGAATTTTATCTGTCTTTCCAATTTAATCATTTTCATAAATAGTTAAAACAAGCATTTTTCAGGATTATATAAAAACTTTTTTTAAAAAACTGTATTGATTGAGTTTAAAACTATCACGAAAATAAAAGGAAACATCAATAAAAAATTATATATACAGTATAATCTCACTAATCCGGCACTTCGATAGATCGGCACGTCCAATAATCCGGCACCCTTTGCCCACGCCTCCCTCACCCCACTATACCTGTGCGCTTTGGTCACTTCGTCGTCGACTAGCAGTCTAACCTCAAAACTTATCACGTGCACGTGCTAACGTATTTGTTTTTATAGTTAAAAATGTCAAATAAACGCAAACACAAAACACTAGATTTGAATGAGAAAATGGAGATTTTAAAAAAGTTAGATAGTGGACAAAATATGTGTAAATTGGCAAAAGAATATGGTGGTGGGCGTGCTACTATACACGATCTTAAGAAGAAAAGGCAAAAGATAGTAGACCACGTTAAGACAATGGAATCAGGGCCAGGAAAGCGTAAAACACTAAAATTTGGCGATTGTCCAAAGATGGAAAAGGCTCTTTACTTATGGTTCATACAGTGGCGTTTTAAACACACTCCTATATCTGCAGAAATTCTGAAAGCCAAAGCAATCGAATTCTATAAAAAAATAACCCAAAAAGATGATTTTCGTGCGAGTGATGGATGGCTGGATAAATTTAAAAAACGATTTGGTATCCGTCTATTAACCATATCAGGTGAAAAATTATCAAGCGATGAATCTGCAGTACAGCCTTTTATCGAGCATTTTAAAAACAAAGTAGAAGAACTGAGTCTTCTTGCTGACCAAATCTATAACGCAGACGAGAGTGGTCTGTTCTGGAGACTGTTGCCCAATAAAACGTTCGTATCTGCTGAAGAAGCAAGTGCACCAGGTCGTAAAGTGAGTAAAGATAGAATCACATTCATGCCGTGTTCAAATGCTACTGGAACACACAAATTGGATTTGTTAGTGATTGGCAAAGCAAAAAATGTTTTCCAAAAAATAAAGTCTTTGTATAAAAATAAATTGCTGATCCATATTATATCTCAGGATGGTGATGTAACGCAGAGCCTTAAAGGATTGAATTTGAAGGATGTTGTATTCTCTCTCACTCATGCTTGGAATTCTGTTTCTCCGAACTTAATCCAATCTTCATGGAAAAAGTTATGGCCTACTATGAATGATCAGAAACAGAAGAAACAAATGAATAGGATACTGAGGATAATGTGCCTATTGCCGATTGGGTTCAAAATCTATCAGAAAAAGGATTGGAGACAAGTGAAGAAAATTTGAATCCTTGGTTTGAAGGAATCGAAGAAACAGAGGAAATTATGACTGATGAAGAAATTGTATTTGAAGCAGTACAAGAAGAAAGCTCTGTAGAAATATTGGAGCCACCAACTACTACAACTGCTGTAAGAGTTAAACCAGATGATGCATTGACTTGTTTCAATACATGCATAACATGGGCAGAAGAAAACGGCATATCTGCCAAAGATATTATAATTCTTCGCAACATGCGAGAAAAGGTTTTTAAGCAAGGACTACAAGTTGCACAAAAGCAGACCTCAATTAAGGATTATTTCAAATTTAGTTAATTACATATGTACTTATATGTTAATTTAAAACATTACATACATTTATTCTCTCTATGAAATGCTTTATTTTATTTGTTACCTATGACTTTTTCTGTACAACCCAGTAATCCGAACATTCCAATAATCCGGCACCCTCCGGTTTTCAATAGTGCCGGATTAGTGAGATTACACTGTATATTAAGATAGTTAAAAAAAAAAAATTTTTTTTTTTTTGGTATCCCAATTGACAGTCTACCTAAAAATAAAAATTTCGGTATCAATCCAAGCTCTTAATAATAATACTACAGTTTGCGTCAATCAATTTTTCTATTTTCTATTTAAATAACATGGGAAAAAAACTTTTTATTTTTTAGAATTTTCTAACTTACAAGCCAATCAACGAATTATTATGCACGATAGATATTTTTGTAGGATATTGAATGCTCTACAACAAAAGTCTCATCATTTTTTGATAAATCTAACTGTTCAAAAGTTATTTGAGCTTAAAGTCAAATTTATAGAAAATTTTGAGATCTTCTTACTTTTCCGGCGAAACTATCAGTTTTATCAGAAAATCTCATAGAATTTTTTTTGTAGGTAATTTCATTTCTCAAAAATTATTATGAATAAAGTTTTTAAAATTTCCCTTTTTTTTTTCTAGTTATTTTCATTTCTATGTCAAGCTCTTAAAAAAATAGTTTTCTGATTGATTTTTTATAAATTCTAAAATATATTTTTTGTATTTTAACTTATATTTTTTTAATAAATTTTTTTCGTGGGGGTGTTTAACGCAAGGATTTTCGTATGCTCCAACTAATAGAAAAAAAAGTTGCTTGAACCAAGAGAAAAATTTCTTAGAAGAAAAGATATATGTAGAGGAGAGGAAATTCACCAGTCCTAGGTAATAGCATTGGGAGTAGTTCGGTGCTCGCCACTAGATAGCGCCTACCACTTGTGAAGAGTCCCTGGTAAGAAACGTAGTTCAGACGTATTGTATTCCAGACTTGGAAGCAATTCTGACACGAGCACTCCTCTGTTCTTTGACAGAGAGACAAGTGCCATTTTTGGTGGTAATATAGTATATCCTATATTACTTCATGACATGAAATCTAATTGTTAATATAGATTCAACGTAGATTTCAATATATTTGATTTTTCAATTTTTTACCATTTAATAATATATAAAATTATTTTTTCCCGGGAATCGATAATTTTTGATTAATTTACAATCGAAACCTTCCGGAAACATCTGATTAAATCCGATGGAAACTGATTGAAAGTCAATCAGAAATTTCCGATTGACTTTTAATCAGTTTCAATCGGATTCAATCGGAAACTTCCGAATGATTCCGATTAAAACTGATTAAAAGTCAATCGGAAATTTCTGATTAACTTTCAATCAGAATCATTCGGAAGTTTCCGATTGAAACTGATTGAATGTCAATCAGAAATTTCCGATTAAATCTGATAGGACGTTTTCAATCAGTTTCAATCGGAGTTTTTAATCAGGGTTAGCATTTCTTTCTCCCACGATATCTATCGAACGCATGAACCGATTGAGATGGTTAAGGTCGCAATCGGTGCGTCTTATTAAGTTCTAGAGCTGATTAGATTCTGGAATTGATCGGATGAGTCACTTCAAAGATAATTGAAAAAAACCGTTTTTTACCACTTCTTTCTCCCGCGATAACTCTCGAACAAATTATCCGATTTTGATGTTTGAGGTGGGAATCGATGCGTTTTAATAGATTCTATAGCTGATTAGATTTTGGAATTGTTTGGTTGAGTTGTTTCAAAGATATTCACAAAAAACTATTTTTTACCAGTCTCTTTTCCACGATAACTCTCAAACGAATGATCCGATTGAGATGGCTAAGGCAGCAATCGACGCGTTTTATTGAGTTATAGAGCTAATTAGATTTCGAAGTCGATCATACTAGTCGTTTCTGAGAAATCAATAAAAAACTAAAAAAAAAAATTTTTTTTTGTAATTGGCTAATATCTTCGAGTCTACGTGATCAAATGATCTGAAATCCTTAGAAAAGTTGATGGCCACAAAGCTCTTTCAATTGCCACCTTAACCATCCAAATCGGATTATTAGTTAAAAAGATATAAAGAGTTTACATACTTACATGCAAACACACACACACACACACACACACACACACACACACACACCCACACACACACACACACACACACACACACACACACACCCACACACACACACACACACACACACACACACACACACACACACACACACACACACACACACACACACACACACACACACACATACAGACACACACACACACACATACACACACACACACACACACACACACACATACACACACACACATACATACAGACACTCGGACGTCATTCTGAGAATAGTCAGAATAGCTTTCTAGGACCACAAAACGTCGATATCTGATGAAATTTCGATTTTTGCAAATCGGGATAAAAACAATAACTTCCCGAATTTTTCGAAAATCGTCGATTTTCTTAGCGGGAAGTTAATAAATAGAACAAAAGTTATAAGGGTTGAAATTTACGAAAATTTTATAAAAAAAAATCTATTTATTGAATTTTAACAAAAGAAACGGCGATCAAAAAAAGAAACAGAAGTAGAGGATACGTTTTTTTGGGTTTTTCCGAAAAATCAAGTTTAGGGAGTGAACAACCCCTAAGTCCATCTACGTTGACTACCAAAAAAACATCAGTATTTTTATTAGCTTTGGTTTCAATTAATCAAGAATTATTTTTTCATATATTTTTAGCAATGAGGAAATAATAATGATATTCTTTTTTTATATTTTACTTGCCTTTCAACTTTTAATTCGAAATGGAAAATATGGCAGGTTATCACCCCCTATCTCGCTGCCGCTAAAATATGTTATTCTACATAAAATTCTAAGAGACTAGAACTTTGAAAGAGTAGAAAGAAACAGTAGATATCTGTTTTGATGTTAAAATATATGGGACATTTCACGCCAAATCGGACGGTTTTAAGAATTTTCATCTTTAATTTCCGTCATTTTTTGAAATTTTTTAATACTCATCAAAAAACTCATCCTCCTAAATTTTGAGATTTTTTTTATCATTGGTTCCATAGATATGAAATTTTCAAAAATACCACTCTTTTCATGTATTTTTGCTTATAACTTGTTGAAAAAGGGTTTAATTAAAAAAACTCATAGCATAAAAAAGTTCGTTATTCCATTTACTTTTAGAAAAATAATACGAATAATTTTATAGAAAAACTTTTCCGCGTTATTTTCGAGTTTTAAAATTTTAAAGTCATTTTCTGAAAATCATGCATATTTTGATTTTCCTGAAAATTTGTGACAACAAACTATTATCTATTTCACAACTTTTCAGGTGGTTCCGGTCGTGGGACCTCCGTGGCTACTGTTTTTTTTCGATTGTTGAAAATTGAAAAAATTTTTTTTTTTCCGCTAGAAATTATTTTCTATACCGATTTTTGACCCTGTACACTTGTTTTTCTTACATATTAAAAACTGATTTCGATATTTTTTTGTTCTAAGTAGGGATTCAAAAGCAGTAAGCAAAAGTTAATGCTATTTATGAGCAGTTATAATAAATGTTTTTATTTATTGAGAAGCAACTATTTTGAAGCGAAAGGAACGTTAGATTTGCTATACAATTCAGGTAAGACCATCACAGGAGCTCAAAAATTTCATATAATTAGTCGAAAAAGCGACGAAACTGTATTACAAACGTTTTTAATTATTTTCGTGTTCTTTTAAAAATTTTAAATTAACGATTGTTTTATGAATTATAGAGTACTTCTTAGTAAATATAGCTCCATCGCTTTTTCGACTAATTATATGGAATTCTTGAGCTCCTGTGATGGTTTCAGCAAATCTGATCCCTGATTAAAAACTCTGGTTGAAACTGATTGAAAACGTCCTATCAGATTTAATCGGAAATTTCTGATTGACATTCAATTAGTTTCAATCGGATTCAATCGGAAATTTCCGAATGATTCCGATTGAAAGTTAATCAGAATTCCCCGATTGACTTTTAATTAGTTTTAATCGGAATCATTCGGAAGTTTCCGATTGAATCCGATTAAAACTGATTAAAAATCAATCGGAAATTTCTGATTGACTTTCAATCAGTTTCCATCGGATTTAATCAGATATTTCCGGAAGGTTTCGATTGTAAATTAATCAAAAATTACCGATTTCCGGGGAAAAATAATTTTATATATTATTGAATGGTAAAAAATTAAAAAATCAAATATATTAAAATCTTCGTTGAATCTATATCAACAATTAGATTTCACGTCATGAAGTAATATAGGATATACTGTATTACCACCAAAAATGGCACTTGTCACTCTGTCAGAGAACAGAGGAGTGCTCGTGTCAGAATTGCTTGAATTCTGAACTACGTTTCTTACCAGGGACACTACACAAGTGGTACGCGCTATCTAGTGGCGAACACCGAACTACTCCCACTGCTATTGCCTGAACTGGTGAATTTCCTCTCCTCCATATATATCTTTTCTCCTAAGAAATTTTTCTCTTGGTTCAAGCAACTTTTTTTTCTGTTAGTTGGAGCATACACTAAGAGAAAAATTCATTTGAGACAGATGAGAATTGTTTCACACAAATAAATCCCATATTTAAATGGACTCATTTAATATTCATTTGAGACAAATAAATGCATTTATTTGAGCCAAAGATATGATTTATTAGGAGCTTTTATTTGAACGAAATAAAGATTTCTTAACAAATATCTAGTTGTCACAAAGAAATCAGTTTGTTTCAACCAAATGAAGATTTTTTAACTATAAACAAATATCTTACTCGAATGTAAGTCATAAATTATTTATTTAAATATATTGTTAATTATGTTATGTGTATATGAAGTCGATTGGGAGGCATATTGGGCACGGAGTAAAATGAAATGTTAAGTAAAAAAATAATATACATATATATATATATATATATATATATATATATATGTGTATTTGTGTGTGTGTGTGTGTGTGTGTGTGTGTGTGTGTGTGTGTGAGTGTGTGTGTGTGTGTGTGTGTGTGTGTGTGTGTGTGTGTGTGTGTGTGTGTGTTGAAATGGAACACTTATTTATTATTTTTTTTATAAATCACGTTGACAAATGACAGTTTTTCCATTACTAGTAACATGCATTTTCATACATCGTCTATATATATATTCATCTAATTTTAATTCCTTTTAAGTTTCATGTTTAGGAGGCATTGAAATTTCGTAGCATTTAATATGATTAATGGAACCATTATTTAAGAATTCTCTGTAAATAATTAAAATATCATTTGTTTCAAATATTATTATATTCGTAATTAATCCAAATACTGGATCATTACTAGCATCATTTTTTATGTAAATAATAGACATAGGCTTAGAAAAAGTTCTATTCACTTTGAGCCATGTCACAGAATATTTTTTAACATCTTGAGAATATAGGAAATTATTTTTGAAGTAATTATCGTCAATTACACCACCGTATTCAAGACGATCTTGTAAACCTATATTATTAAGAAACTTATGACTTAGATGTAATTGAATTTTTAATGCGACTGTAAAAATGATATTAACACGTGAATTAACTATATCTACTTGATCCTTTGAGCGCTTGTGGAACGATTCATATTTTGAACATGAAAAACCCTTTGGTGGTCCCATATTTCTTATTATGGGCGCGTTATGTAAAATTAAATGTAGCTTAGGCTTCAAATTTTCTTTAAATAAATCAATATATAATTGATTATGAAATTTTATCAGTTGTTCCAAATGTACAATTTCACTTTCAGAAATTGTTGGACTCATGAGGATGTCAAAAATTTCGTAGGGATATAAGTACAGTTCTCATACAGGATCATCAAACGGAATCAAATCGCCAACAATTACTCCAAAATACGTCACTAAACAGGACATTTCGGTGGCAGTAATTATTATACAGCCATTTTGAATATGATTTTTCGATATCGACGACACTTTATTTCCATGATCAAATTCAGTATGATCAAAATATATCAGTCGATCATACAATTGATCCAATTGAAAGTATTTTTTTTCAAGACAATACTTGATCACTTTTGCTATGTCGTACCTGCAGACTCCTAAAGCAAAGTCATGCATAATATCGCATGTAGCATTATTTACATTATTAAAAAAAGAGAGTTTATCGAAATCACAAGCTTCTTTCACTCCGTGTGAT
Organism: Microplitis demolitor; assembly: GCF_026212275.2. Classification (NCBI taxonomy): domain Eukaryota; kingdom Metazoa; phylum Arthropoda; class Insecta; order Hymenoptera; family Braconidae; genus Microplitis; species Microplitis demolitor. The sequence continues at coordinate 16,054,975 of NC_068549.1, read as the reverse complement.
AAATTCTTGACATCTTGCATATAATTTTCATAGCAACGCCATAGCTTTGGATCCTCTTTACATTGTTTATAACATTCTATTTTTGATGCCCGACAAAATCGACAAAAGTAATTTGCAACAAAACTTTCAGTGTAACCAAAAAAACTATTTATGCCTAAATTATCGTCTATTATTCCTACAACTGCAAAATATAAATTTTTTTTTATCGCTAACAGTTATAGAAATTCCTCTTTTAGCACGATGAGTTAATTGTTCAATAAGATTACTAAAGCATTTCTCGTTCCCAAACTTTTTTAAATCTGAACTTTATAATAATTGAGCTAAAAAAATATAATCAATTGAAGATGAAAACTCAAGTGGCATTGCGGCAATAGAAAAGTATAGAGCTCCAATTTTATGAATGCCTGCAGCCGTAGACAGTGGATTACAAACCTCAAAGTCGTCATAATACAAGTATATAGGAATAACAATTTCATGTGATACTTTGAACAGCTAAGCGAGTTATACATTTACTGTTATAAAGTTTTCCTATGAAATGTGTCGCTTTTGTTTTTATGAAATCACTATCCGTTTCTGTGTTACAATTTTTATTGATTTCTTCATTAGAATCTTTTTTCTTAATTAACTGATAATTTTTATTTATATTTGTGATGTTAATGCAATTACTATTTTCAATAGAGAAATTCGATTGAGGACTTCTGACATTGTCACTTAATAAGGAATGCAATTTATCCCCATTATTACTGAACGCACATTGTTTTACATGTTCATGTAATTGAGATATTTTTAAAAAAGTAAGAGGGCGTCCCCTATAAATATAAACATACAGTGGTTCATGTGGATGAGCTACTCTTAAGTGCTGAATAAAATTATTTGAGCTTTCAAAAGTTAAATTACAAAGATTACAACGCATTTTAAGAAGGTAATGATTACCTTGTAGTCCTTAATAATAATATGTTAATTAATTTTAAAAATAAAAATAATTATAATAAATATAATTGATGTACACTCGCGTAGTGCGTATCACTAGTATAACGAGAAAAAAAAAAAAAAAAAAAAAAAAAAAAACAAAAAAACAAAGAAATAAAATAAACATTCGATCAATATAAATATTTAAGTAGAGTCAGACTTCGGACGGTGTTTCTTTAACTTAGTAAGTAACGTAAGAATACTTGGAATTTTAGAATCAAAATTAGTTCTATTTCCGTAAACTCCCCATTGAATCAAATAATACAAATGTTCTCCTGCTAGTGGATATACTAGATTATAAGTAATATAAATTATCATCAGCACATCAACAGCTTTTAGAAACGCGCCGGCGACTGTGTCGACTGGATTGTCTTCTGGAGAGTGCACTGGTAGTACACAGAGCTTGGCGATTGGTCGTACAAGTTCCGTGGTAGCGGTCTTCAGCGTGACTACTCGAGTCAGGCCATCTCTGCCTGGATGTAATGCGAGTACTCGAGCAAGCGGCCATTTCGATGGTGGGAATCTTTCATCAGTCAACAAGACTAATGAACCCACTTTTATGTTGTTTTGGGGATTATGCCACTTTGAAATAGATTGATGACGTTGCAGGTACTCTGATGACCATCTACTCCAAAATCTCTGGAACTTCTGTTGTAGTTGTTGCCAGCGTGACAACGTAGCTGAATTATTTTCCAGTAGCGAGGGCCCAGATACGGCTATTAGCAGTTCACCGATGAGAAAATGTCCAGGAGTTAGAGCGGTTAAATCTGCAGGATCTTCAGATAGCGGAGCGATCGGTCTTGAATTTAACACAGCCTCGATCTGTGTTAAGACTGTAGCGAGTTGATCGTAAGTCAATAGCGATTCACCAATAGTTCGTATGAGGTGGAACTTGATTGACTTTACGGCTGCTTCCCACTTGCCACCAAAGTGAGGAGCGCTTGGTTGGTTGAACTTCCAGTCTGTGCCATCTGTAGCGAGTAAATACTGAAGTTCTTTTAGCTGTCTCGATCCTGCTGCGAATTCTTTATTTAGCGTGGCGTCTGCTCCTACAAAATTTGTACCACAGTCCGAGTATAGGATACTGCAGACGCCTCTTCGACTAGTGAATCTTCTAAATGCTGCGACGAAAGCGTCAGTAGAGTAATCGGTGACAATTTCAATGTGTATAGCGGACGTAGCGAGACATACAAACACAGCGATCCATCCTTTATAAAATTTGGCACCTCGACCTTGGAAAGTCTTCAGTGTTACTGGCCCAGCGTAATCTATTCCAGTGTGTAAGAATGCTTTAGATGGTCTTACACGAGCGGATGGCAATTGTCCCATTAATTGTTGTGCACGAATACCTCTATGTCTCGTGCACACGACGCAGCGAAGAATGTGTGATCTGACTGGAACTCGACCACCTTCTATCCAGACAGATCTCCGTAGATCAGCGAGAGTCAATTGAGTTCCCCCATGGAATGTTCTTCGATGCGAATGATCTATCAATAGCGTACTTAAGCGTGATGACCTTGGTAAAATGGCTGGATTTTTCTGTTCATCATCCAGCAGCGAATTCTTCAAGCGACCGCCGACTCTGAGTATTCCGTTGTAGTCGACGTAGGGAATCAATTTAGCGAGATGATGGTTTCGATGTAGAGAATCACCATCTTTCAATAGCTTCAGCTCTTGCGAATAGTACTGACTTTGAGTATACTTGATCAGCAAAGTCTTAGCGAGTTCCAGGTCAACTGTAGAGAGTGGTGTGTCCAGTGAGGACTGTGGCACTTTTTTAAATTTAGCGATGGCACGAAGACAGATTCCAAGCGTGCGAAGTAAAGGTGACAACTTAGAGAATTTTTCTAGTAGCGTGTATAGCGGGTGTGAATCTGCCTTGAAGATGGTAAAAACCAGACCTGGACGTTCTTCAAGATGTGATACCGTCTGCGTAGGGATATCAAAAGATGGCCAGTTATCTTTTGATTGACTGAGCCACTTTGGTCCCGTCCACCATAGCGAATGCTGTTCTAGTTTGGCTGCTGTTAAATCTCTTGAAGCGCAGTCAGCTAGGTTAAGTTTCCCAGGAACAAAATCCCAGTTGACACTTGGTAGCGATTCTTGAATCTTGGTAACTCTGTTGCGAATGTAGACTTTCCATCTAGCTGGGTTGTTTCGTATCCACGTTAAGGATACAGCGGAGTCTGTCCACATGAAAACTGGAACGTTTTCAAGTTTCAAAACTTTCTTGACGTAGAGTACCAGTTGAGCGAGTAAGACAGCGGCATTGAGCTCCATTCTTGGTATAGTTATAGGCTTCAGTGGTGCAACTTGTGTTTTGGCACACACTAGCGAAATATTGGAGCTTCCAGTAGCGTCAGTAACTTTTAGATAAACTACAGCAGCCATAGCGAGTTGTGAAGCGTCAGAGAATCCATGTAATTCGATTAATACACCATTTTAAACATGATTCCAGCGAGGTATCTGAATCTTCGAGATCTGATGTAGTTCATCTCGAAACAAATTCCATTCTTGAAGAAGTGACGGTGATAGCGTAGCATCCCAGTCAAAGTTCTGCAGCCAGAGCTTCTGCATGAACATCTTGGCTCTCACGATGATCGGTGCCAAAAACCCCAGTGGGTCAAACAAGCGAGCAATCTCAGATAGAATTGTGCGTTTAGTAGTTGGTGATGCTTCTGGAAGTGAATAGCTGAACTGGAATTTATCCTGTGTTGAATTCCAGGTTAGCCCGAGCACTTTTACTGTAGTATCCCCAAGCTCTCTTGGTGTATCTTCTTGGGTTTCAACTGGAGCGACTTGAGAGAGTAATTCAGTTGAATTACTTGCCCACTTGGCAAGCGAAAAACATCCTGTGGCACACATATTTTTTGTGTCGAGAGCAACTTGGATTGCCTCAGCGAGTTCATCTGCACCTCCATAGATGTCATCAACGTAGCGTGTATTAGTTAGCGGTTTGACAGCCTTCGGAAATTTATTTCCTTCGTCTTCAGCGAGTTGTAAAAGTGCTCTTCCAGCGAGATATGGAGCCGATGTTGTTCCATAAGTAACAGTAGCGAGTGCAAATACTATTGGGATGTCATCTTCGTCAAACCAGAGTATGCACTGTAGATGATGATCTTCCTTGTCAACTGCAATCTGACGAAACATTTTTGTAACGTCAGTAGCGAATAAATAGCGATGGTAGCGGATGCGAATAAGTACATCACTGATGTCAACTTGAATCTTTGGGCCCACATGAAGTATCTCGTTGACAGATACGCCAGATGTTGTTTTCCAGGACCCATTGAATACCACCTTGAGCTTGGTGGTAGTGCTCTGCTCTTTCAGAACCCCATGATGAGGCAACAGGTAGCTGTTCGGTGGTAAATCCTTTAATTTCATACGTTTCATGTGTCCTAAGTCTTCATACTCCTTCAGGAAGTCGAAGTACAACTTCTTGTAGACTGGATCTGCTTCCAATCGTTTGCGAAGACGTAGTAAAGCGTATTGTGCAGCTCTGAGCGAATCACCCAGTTGACTTGGCGAAGATTTAAGCGGCAAGTGAACGACATATCGACCATCAGACTGTCTGTAGTGTGTATTGACAAAGTGTTGTTCACACTCTTCTTCTTCTTCAGTATAGCGTGTAGCGAATTCTGTCTGTGGCTCTTCTTGGTACCAAAACTTGCTCAACAAGTCTTGTAGTTGATCATCAACAGAGACATGATGACCATAAGCGGTCAATTTTGATGTAGCGGTGTCCACAGATCCATATATGATCCAACCAAGTGATGTTGACTGAGCGATTGGGTCATTGTCACTCCCTTTTCGTATTTCAGCGTTGATTATATGTGCAGCTGGTGCTGCACCCAGAATGATGTCAATAGGTCGTGATGTCAAGAAGTCTGGATCAGCGAGTTGTAGCCCAGTTATATGCGGCCATTTCTTCTTCTTAGTTAGTGTAAATGACGGTAAGTTTACCGTCAATAGAGCAAGCACATGAGCTTGGATAGTAATAGAAGCGTTGTTGTGTAGCGAATGCAGCGTCATCTTGAATGACCCAAGCGAATGCCCAGCTGACACATTACCAATCCCACGTAATGGTACAGCTGCTTTACTGAGTTGAATATCCAGCTTCTTGATTAGCTAATGCGTCACGAAGGATAACTCCGATCCTTGATCAATAAGTACACGGGCAGTACATGTACTTCCTGTTAGCGAGTTCAACTTAACAATAGCGGTAGCGAGTAAAACATTGAGCGAATGAGCTGAAAGCCGACTAAGTTAGCGAATTCAAAACAAAAGTTACCAAAATTGGAACTATTTGTTACCTGGGTCAGCTACAGGAGCGTCCTGTGCTGGTTTAGCGGCAGCACCATCGTCAAGGTGCGTCGACGTGTGATGTGGCTGATCACAATGGCGGCACTTCTGCTTAGTCCTGCAATCAGCGTAGCGGTGGCGTCCCAAACAGTTGAAGCAGAGACGATAATGCTGAACAATAGTTCTTCTGTGGTGACGCCTTCTGGTAGCTGGGGCAAAAGAGAACAAAATGCTTCTCCTTGCAGATTGGGCACATGCCCGTTTCACTCGTACGGTCCTTAGGAGTGAAAGCGACGTAACTAGCGGAACTAGTAGATGTAGATGGCGTTGATCTAGTAGGAGTAGCGGATTTACTGCTCACAAACTTAACTGGCTTGTTTGTAGCGGCTGACTTAGCGTAAGACTTTGGTGATAGTGGTCTCTCACTAGCACTCTTAGCTTGCGTAGAGGTTATTTTCGCGCCAATCTCTGAGTTTTCCCATGCACGAACCTTGCCCTTGAGCATGTCGTGCAGCTGTTGGTAAGTGGGAAACTCGTTGGATAACCCAAGCGAAGCCATCCATTCCACCCTCAGATCTGAAGGCAAGCAGCGAACAGTCAAGCGAATTAAAAAGGGGTCCAACTCACCAATTGGAATTCCCAGTGCAGCGATAGCGTCCAGCCATTTCTTGTTAGCGAGTAACAGTGCATCCAAATCAGCAGCAGAGTGTGACGTTAGCGGTTGGCGATCCAGCAAATCATCGATATGCATATCGAGTAATCTGCGTGGATTTGTGTAGCGAGTATTCAACAATTCCCAAGCGGGTTGGAAAGCGTCATCTGTAACCTGTAGATTAGCGAGTAGTGCAGCAGCCTCACCTTTTACCTGCGTCTTTAAGTAATGCATCTTCTGAGACCCAGTTAGCGAATCTTCATTAATGACGAGTGACGTGAATAAGTCCTTAAAGGAGTTCCACTCGTCATAAGAACTCTGGAAAGTTGGCAGTTTGATTTGAGGCAAGTTAGATTTATGCACTCCACCAAAGTAAGCGGTCTGATCGTGGTTAGCGGGCTGGGCTTCATGAGCAGGTTCTGGAGCGGGTCTAGCAGCGCTGAGTCTCACTCTAAGAGAGGTATAAGCAACGTTAGCGGTTTCACAAGCGTTACCTGTATGATATTCGTTGGCAATGATCTCCGGTACATCTTCATACAGCCTCTCGTGAGTTGTATTGAAGCGGTTCTACAACTCCGTCAGGATAGCGAGTTCTGCGTCAATGGCGGCGGCACCTTGGGTAGCGAGTACAGCGTCAGTCAAGCGGTTAGACATATTGCGCATCGTGTCGATGCGTTGCATTTGAAGAGCGATTTGAGCTTCGGCGGCCATCTTGTTAATGCGTGGCACACAAAATGGACATGATGACGTGAATCCGACGCTAAGTTTTGGATCTTTTTTTCTCTAAAAAGTCTTTTTACACCGGTGTGTAAAATGGATCACCCCGGGCAGCACTCTAGCAGTGCTCAGCAATGCCCACGGCACTTAGCGATTTTCACGATGCAAAACTGACACTACACTTTTTCTCACAATTTTTTTTTTTTTTTAAATAATTTTTAATTGTTTAAATTTCGCCAGATCCGGCTCGAAGGACCAAAATGTAAAATGAGCAAATAAACTAATTGGATCTGGTTTAGGCGAGGAATGTTAAACAATTAAAAATTACACAGATTTTGTCACTAAATGAATTATAGATTTATTTACACTTATTTACACTTAAAATTATGAGAATTATATTGTTATGTCTGATCACCCTCATCCCACATACATACATAATTATAAAATTCGAAAATTTAAACATTTAAAATAAATACTTAATTGAAAATGTTCTGGGAAAACTAAAATAACTTAGAGAAATTTTATCCTTAGTTGTTCGTTATAGAAGAAAAAGATCGTGCGAGCGATGTAGGGGTCCTCTAAAAAAGGGCAGCTGCATAACTCCCGCGATAAGGCCGAACACCACTTTTTATAGTTTTTCTACGAAAACTCGTAAAAGTGGTAATAAAATAGAAAATTTATGTTTCCACTGCTTGGGAGTCCTCCGACCCAAAAAGTGAAACTCTCCAGACCGCTTTTGGGAAGTAACGGAAATATTTTATTTTAATATTTTATTTTAACATTTTATCTTAACATTTTATTCAAACATTTTATTTAAACACAGCTTTAATTTAAAACTAAAAGGAACCAAAAGAAAAAATAAAATAAGAGACAAACAATACTTAAAAAATCCAATCAAATAATTAAATAAATAAATAGATAAATAAATAAATCAATAAATAAATAAATAGATAACTAAATAAATAAGTAAATCAATACATAACTAAATAACTAAATAAATAAATAAGGATAGAAATGATTGAATAAATATCCAAATGAATGTATAATTAATGAAATAATTAGGTAAATAAATAAGTGAATAAGTAAATAAATAAATAAATAGGTAGTTAAATAAATAGCTAAACAAATAGTAAGTTAAGTAAAAGCTAATTTAAAGGAAGGGCAAAAGAACACGCCTAAGACTAATGCGGAGGGGATGGTGCGACCCCCGAAACATTGGGCCTTAAAACGAATGGGAAGAAAGTCAAGACCAAGATGGTTTTCTATTGGACCTGATTTTCCCCCGAACAAATAGTTAAGAAACCTCTTTTCATTTTCTGTGAGACTCCGAAATGTTAACTAAAAAAGTTAGTCGTTAATTTCTGTGCAAAGTGGACGGTTGCATCATAAATAGAAGAAAATCAGAGTCGGCTGGTAGCCACCTGATATTTTAAAGAAAACCATAATTAAAATAAATAGTAATAAATCAGGGTAGGCAGGTTGCCACTCTGCGGTTGAAAATTTAAAGGTTACAAAAAGTTAAGTTGATAAGCAAATTAGTCAAACAAAGTCTGAGTTGTGTGTGCGTGTAAATTTAAACAGGTCATCAAAGGAGAAACTCACAGAAAAGGGAGAAGGGCCGTACCACTACTTTATCTATTAGACGCAAAATAAATCTGTAAACCGAGTAAGTCAGAAATTTATCCATTGTAATGTCTTCTTTCAATATAATTATATAAATTGATAGCATGAATTAAAATATTGATTAATCACCTTCATTCCAAGATTTCACCGATCCCCGGTCTAGTAGTCGCGAGACTAGGACCGAAAATTATATTATTTTTAAAAAGTCCGATTTTAAAGTAGGTCGAGTTTCTCGCTCATAATTTGGCATCCTTAACACCGTTGTCATATTATAGTCAGGACTCAAAGCCTGCTTTTATTGTAAATCCGACGTAACAATATACAAGAGCGAATGCGACTAGATAATTTATACGCGATAGCGAATGCAACTCAATGATTTTAGTCACGTATAAAATTGACACGTGGTCAGTAGCGGTTAATTCAATGATAATTAATTAACAATTAATTATTGTCACAAGAACAATTTATTTATCCTCAATAAATAGCAGCCTTGATGTACTGTCTAAATATTGAGGATAATTTAGCGTAGCGATTTGATTTAATATTACACAAGAATAATAAGCGAAGCTGTTCAAGCACGAGGTTGCACGCTGCAAAGACACGTTGTAGAAACTCTGAGCGAAGCGGTTAGACAGATAGTTGTAGAATCAATAATGGTAGCGTCGTTGAATCGTCGAGAAGCTTGGTGTCGACGTGGCAGCTTTGCTGCATATAACGAATTTTCCTATTGGCTTAAAAGCGCGCCGACAGGTATCAGTTGATAGCGAACTATCTCATAGGCTGACCAATATAAAACGAATTTTGTGATTGGTCAGCTTGTAGCGGGTTCTCAGGACGTCTTGACACGATCCTGAGTTAGAAATTGTATGTCCTGGGCCCAAATAGCGAGTGACCCGGCACTATTCTGACCTTCAGTCAGTAGCGAGCTCGGCTTCTCCCGAACCAAGCGGAAATGCACGAAGCTTGATTTAAATTAATCAAGCTCGTGACTGAACAAAAACGTATCTAATTTTGTAACCCGGCTAGTTGAAAAATCATAAAATTAAGAACTAGCGGATCTGTAATTTTCAACTATTTATAATATGGAAAATTTCACCTCTGAAACTTTGTTCCCAATTTGATACATTAAAAAATTTGCACGAAATTTTTTGTTCTATCATCAATAGTTCAATTGATAAAAGCGAAAAATTAGAAAAAGGAAATTTTGTGAGTCGGTAACTTTGTTATTGTTAATGATATGAAAAATTCGTTGAGGACTTTTTAATAGGGCATCGAACGAACTACAAAATCGGCATTTAACTTCTTGTTCTATCTCCAATAGCTTAGCTGCAAAATGCAGAGAACGCGAAATATTAGAAAGTTCAAAGTTTAAAGATCCGTAGAAACTCAAATATTGATGATTGACAATTGACTTAAGGAAATTTTTTGTCAAAAAGTTAATGCTAAAAAAGATCTATGCATTTATTTTATCAAAAAAAAATTTCTTCCCAGGTTGCAGAAGAAAATACTGTTAAAAAAATTTTTTTTCATGTTATTTAAATGCGAAATCTTAAAATTCCACGGAGAACGCCTTAAAATTGAAATTAAGAGCTGTCTTTTGGACAGAATGTTTATTTGGATATATCCAATGATATTTTCGGGCGAGAGTAAAAAAAAATATCGATTTTTTGTGGCACACCCTAATATATATATATATATATATATATATATATATATATATATATATATATATATATATATATATATATATATATAAACGTTGAAGTAAAAAATGCCCGACTGAGCGCGATTTTGAAAGCAGTCACTCCATTTGAATTTATAATCTATGATAAAATAATTTGATCCATGATATTTTAATGTATTTAAATTTACAAGAATTATTTATCAACAATAATTTTTTTAGTTGAAATTTTTTAAATAAATAACTATAAAAAACTCATTAAACAATTAAAGTGACCGACTTTCAGTACTGAATGAAAACAGAGGATTTCACCTTAATTAAAAAAGAAAATTAAATTATGCCATGCCAAAAAAAGGACAGATTCATATACATTATGTTTTTTTTTTTTTTAAAAAAACAATCGATAATCGATCAAATTTATTAAAACGAAATTTAAAAAAACAAAGTTTTTGGCATTAAAATCATAATAACCCGAGAAAAATTTTTTTTATATAATCATATAAAATTATATTTAACTCGATTATATATAATTATATATAAAAATTTTTTCTCGGAAAGGTTAATTGTAAGTTCAGGTTTCACTATATTTAAAAATTGATGAATTTAAAAATATAGTGAAACCTAAACTTACAATTAACTTTCTCAATAAGACAATTTACAGATAAATTGAGCAAAATATATATAGCCCACTCTGGGAATCGAACCCAGATCATGTCGGTATCGTGCTAATCTGGATCAAACAAATAACTTAATTTTGACGTAATTTTTAAAATTTTAAATAAAGCAAGTCTAGGAAGACAAAAGCAAGTCAAGTTGAAGTTTCTTTTTCTTTAATAAATAGAAAACATATTTTAAGATATAAAAATACGTTTGGTTTTAACTTCTTTTTTACTGTCTTACTTAGTACCTATTTACGTTACGTCCAATTCAAGTCACGTTGTCTTGAATATGACTTAAATTTAAGTAAAATTCAAGTTAAGTTTAAGTTGACTTAGTTGACTTAATTTTTAAAGTTAAAAAAGTCATATTGAAATTAGAAAAAATTTATGCACAAACAGTTATTGATAGTATATAAAATATATTTAGTACACATAGTAATTGATTAAATGATATATAATTCCTTAATTAAATAATAAAATTTATAAAAAAAAGACATTTTTAATCATCAATTTGAATTATTAACAATCGATTAAACTTATCAATTATAACTTCTAAAGTAAAGTACATTAGCTGCATTATTTCATTACACAATTATGTTATATTAAATTTTAATTATTCTAATTACGCACTACAACTTTTTTTCTTTTATTTAAATAATTATTCTAATGAATCATTACAAACATTGAAAAGCAGAGTTGATTTCTGAGGTTGAGTAGAATGATTCGGAATTTATGTGCTAAAATACGTGAAATTATAAATAATACAAGATTGTATGAAAGTAATAAAAATCATACGTCATCATACATCTCGAAAAAAAGAAATATTTGTCCCAAATAAAGCAATTTCTATGTGGCTTTTTTTAAAATATTTCTTAATGAGAAATACATATATTTGGTACAACTAAATATGACAGTTGATTCATATGATTTTATGATTTGACTGAAATGTATAATTTATTTGTGGTAAATAATCGATATATTTTTGGTAAAGATATTTAATTTCTGACGAATAACGGAAATTTTGGTGATAGTTGAGCACATGGCCCAATTATTTGCAGAAATTGGATCGAATCTTTGTCCCAAACTAATCACGTATTTCACGCAATTCCATTGCTTAATTATTGTTGGATAATCCAACATAAAAATATATCATTTCGTCCTTCAATTTTTGAAATAAAATGCTAAATATTATACTTCAAATATTCTGAATATTTTTAAAAATTCTATCTAAACTTTCTAATTTTGACAACTTGTCCTTCGAGCCAGGCACCCAAGATCCTTTTTTTACGACTTTGCATCACTCGCTGAGGCTATAAACCATGGGTACAATGCAGCGCTTGATCGGGACGTCCACATTTGGAACATCTCAACTCTCTCCTAGCTTAATTTTTTTTTTATATAAACTTTTCTTTCAGTCACAAAGAATATTCAACAATAATTTCGTTGTTTCGAATAAGAATATTCTGGATTTTTCCAACGGAGAAATACTCGGGTAGAGTCGAGTCCTTTTTTTTTTATAATTCTTCAACCGCCGAGTCCTAAGACCCAGATCAACGAAGCCAGGTCCTTCCGATCCATCGCAGTGAACAGTTCTTAGTTTTCTATCTCACAGCATTCATATTTCTCATAAGTTGTCTCATTAACTTTATCTATTGCGATACCATCAACTTAGTGCTAAGTGCTTCACTCACAAGCAGTGATCGTTGCAATCGGCGCGTTCCTGGTTGCAGTTTACTCAGACAGATTCAGATATTTCTTTTCATCGACTGGCAGTAGTTAACAGCCATCATCAGCTATCATCACTCCCGATACGCGGCAGCACGCAGCTATGAACTCGACAGTGGAAGTGCACACAGTGAAATTTGCAGTCAAAGGGTTTGCTATTTTATTTATTACAATTAGCAAGTTGGTATGTAAATCACATTAAGTATGCCTTCTCCGGGTAGCCTCATAGCTAGCTCTATTGCTCAGCCAGCAGTCCGCATACTGCTGGTCTTATTTTCTTGTTCCGATGTCTTGCTATCTTCATGAGAGATTAGGAAGATCATGCACTATCTTCTCTCTCTCAGAATGCTCTGTCTCAGACCCATGACTCCCATCGCAGTCATGGATACCTGAGAGCTGTCTACTCTCTCTTAGACCCATGACTCCCATCGCAGCCATGGGTGCCTGAGTGCTATCAATCAGTCTCAGGATCACGACTGCCATCGTAGTCGTGGATCCCTGAGTAACATTCTCTCTGTCTCAGGATCACGGCTCCCATCGCAGTTGTGGATCCCTAAGAGCTATCATTCACGCTCAAGATCACGACTCCCATCGCAGTTGTGGATCCCTGAGAACTATTCATTCACTCTCAGATCAATGACTCCTATTGCAGTCTCTCCTTACGCCCAATGTTTGACAATCTCACCGGGACCTAACGAGAACGAGCACGCGAGTACGAGCATACGAGTACGGGCATACGAGTACGAGCATACAAGTACGAGTACAGGCATACGAGAGTACGCGTGAACCAGCCAAGCAGACTTCGAAGCAGATTTGGCATCGGGCACGCACATCAGCAAGAAACGTAGCGTGAACGGGCTCCAGTTGCGAACCAGCGTCAACTTCTAGTTCTACCCTCTGCAATTCTATCGTCACCAGCAGCAGATAAATTTATCACAGCTGTACTAATTATTATAAAATAAATTAATCACAGACAAACTAAACAATTATATTATTATTTTCTCACAATTAAATATTTATTTGACCATAACAAATATACGTTGTATTTAGCACAAATAAATCTTTTTTTCAGTCTTATACCTAGAATAGCTTTCTTCAATTTCCAATATATTCTAAAATAGCATTTAGCTATGTTTATTCACTAATAGATTTTTATGAATTGTTAAAAATAAAATTGAACAACACTTACTATCAATTTCTAAAATTCGAACGGAATTTTTTTCATCAACCTAGGTTAGGGAGGTTAGAGCTCCTTCCTTTAATGCTGTCGGAAGGATTTGAGATGTAGGTATTACATCAAACTTATTTTCAACAATCCAATGTATCAATGCGTATTTCATGTTTGTTATTTTGATTAAAATAATATAAAATCACTTATTTTTATTAGTAAATAGTTTGGTTTCACGTTAAATAAGGAGTCACTGTAGCAATAATAATGGCTTCGTTCACTTTAGTAACACACAATGTGGTGGCGGTATCAGTATATTAAACCGAACACTATTGGTGACTTTGAATATATGCGCCTTCTTTGTCCCCTATATATGTTAAATTTTCCCCTTCATAAGATATATATGTGCTTTTATCAAATATACTTTTTATATAAATAATTTGTCAATTATTCCGGTAGAAAATATTTTAAAAAATTTATTCAATTTTTTTTTAGTACATGTACTAAAAAATTGAACAATTGAATTGCTTGAAATAAGTGATTAATTCGGAGTAAAGAAATAATCCAATTTCTGTAAATGAAGGTTAGTTGGGCCATCTGCTTAAGTATCACCAAAATTTCCGTTATTCGTCAGAAATTTAATATCTTTACCAAAAATATATCGATTATTTACCACAAATAAATTATACATTTCAGTAAAATCATAAAATCATATGAATCAACTGTCATATTTAGTTGTACCAAATATATGTATTTCTCATTAAGAAATATTTTAAAAAAAGCCACATAGAAATTGCTTTATTTGGGACAAATATTTTTTTTTTTTTCGAGATGTATGATGACGTATGATTTTTATTACTTTTATATAATCTTGTATTATTTATAATTTCACGTATTTTAGCACATAAATTCCGAATCATTCTACTCAACCTCAGAAATCAACTCTGCTTTTCAATGTTTGTAATGATTCATAAGAATAATTATTTAAATGAAAGAAAAAAAGTTGTAGTACGTAATTAGAATAATGAAAATCTAATATAATATAATTGTGTAATGAAATAATGATGCTACCCTCGCGGTTTTGATTCACCCTGGAAATACCCCGGAAACACGATGGAATCACGGTGGATCCACGGCGGTTACACGGTGGGTTTTTTGTCATTTTATCACCGTGATTCCACGATGATTACACGGTGTACCCACCGTGATTCCACGGTGATTACACGCTGTACCCACCGCTATTCCACGTACACCGCGTAATCACCGTGGATACACTGTGGAATCTCGGTGAATACACCGTAGAATCAGGGTGGGTACACCGTGTTACCATCGTGGAAACACCATGTAACCACCGTGTATACACAGTGATAAAATGGCACAAACCCGCCCTGTAACCACCCTTGATCCACCGTGATTCCACCGTGTTTCCACTTCCAGGGTGTTTCCAAGCTGATTCCAGGCTGATTTAAAACCGTCAGGGTAATGTACCTTACTTTAGAAGTTATTATTGATAAGCTTAATCGACTGTTAATAATTCAATTTAATAATTTAAAATGTTCTTTTCTTAATAAATTTCATAATTAAATTAAGGAATTATATATTATTAAATTAATTACTATGAGTACTACTTCTATTTTATATACTATTAATGACTTTTTCTGCATACATTTTTTTTTAATTTCAATATGACTTTTTTAACTTAAAAATTTGAGTCAATTAAGTCTAATTCAAGACAACGTGACT
Organism: Microplitis demolitor; assembly: GCF_026212275.2. Lineage (NCBI taxonomy): Eukaryota > Metazoa > Arthropoda > Insecta > Hymenoptera > Braconidae > Microplitis > Microplitis demolitor. Next base: position 16,039,736 of record NC_068549.1, on the reverse strand, counting down.
TGAATTGGATTTTGCGTAACTAGGTACTAAGTAAGACAGTAAAAAGCAAGTCAAAACAAAACGTATTTTTATATCTTAAAATATGTTTTCTATTTATTAAAGAAAAATAAACTTAAACTTGACTTGCTTTCGTCTTCCTAGACTTGCTTTATTTTAAATTTAAAAAATTACGAAAATCAAGTTATTTTTTTTACCGGGATCAGCAAGATACCGACATGTTCTGGGTTCGATTCCCAGTTCGAGCTATCTATACTTTGCTCAATTTATCTGCATATTCTCTTATTAAGAAAGTTAATTTTAAGTCTAGGTTTCACTATATTTTAAAATTCATCAATTTTTAAATATAGTGAAACCTAAACTTACGATTAACCCTTCCGAGAAAAAATTTTTACATTATAATTATATAAAATTATATATAACTCGATTATATATAATTTTCTATAAAAAATGGCCAAATAGAACTATATATATTTATATATAATTATATATGATTATATATAATCATATATAATTATATATGATTATATATAATCATATATAATTATATGTAATTATATATAATTATATATAATCGAGTTATATATAATTATATATAATTTTATATGATTTTATATAAAAATTTTTTCTCGGGTACTAAATTTTTCAACTGGTAAACTTTTAAATAATAATTTATTGAAATTTTCAAATATAATTGAAATAATTTTAGGAAAAGTAATCATTGTACTTTAAAAATAAAACTCAGTTTTAACTTACTTTTGGCATGTTTTTTTAAGTTAAAAAAGGAACAAGCAATACGTAATTTTAACTTCCTTTAGCAAGTCAAAATCAAATCAACTCGATGAGTTACCAAGTGTAGTTAAAATCAAATTACTTAAGTCATAAGTAAGTCAAATAATTCAAAAAAGTCAAAATCAAGTTATTTTTTTGACCCGGGGAGTCAACTTTTATTTTTAGTTATACTTACAATTTTTGAATACCATAAAAAAAAATTAGTCTTTTTTTAGCACCTTGATAATTATAGACAATTATATATGGATATATGTATAAAATTATATTTGATCATCTATGATTATATATAAAAAAATTTTTCTCGAAACAATATTATATATAATCATATATGAAGCTACATATAGCACTCTTCGTTTAAATATTGCATTATATATAATCATATATGATTATGTCTAATTATATATAATTATATATGGATATATATGGGTGATTCCGTTCTAACTGTGATATTCAATCTCCTGTATTGTTTGTTCTCACAGGTCATTAATTAATAATCAGTTAATGAAATTTTTGTATTAATCGGATAGTAATGAACCTATTTCGACATTATTTTTCAATTATATAACTGGTCACTCAGAGAAATCTTACAATATATTATTTGAATGTCATTACCGTGTCATGTCCATTTCTAGAATTCATCGTTAAATTGTTAATTTCTTTTGTCGCAATAAATGATTCAAACTAATCACCTCATAAATTCTAATGCTTATGATCCAATTGAAAGAAATTGACATACTTTCTGTTTAATGTATTAAGCTAACATTGAATTTCGGTTCAATAACTTTTGTCTTCAAATTTTAAAGAATTTTTGAATTTGAATTTGTGTAATTCGAGCGCCATGTTCCTTGAGATTTATTAAACGTCTAGTGAACCTTCTTGAAAGTATGTTATCTGAGTAATATTCACAAACACTGAGTTGATGAAAAAGTGCCAAGAGTTCGTGTCATGTTACAACTTAATTTTTAAAAAGGTATGTCATAAATTGTCTTGTCGATACCGTGGTATTAATAAACTTCATTAACTATTTATTTTTTTTTTAACAAAATATTAAAATCTTGTACTTAATACCAGTCTAAACTTTACAGTAAATGGATATTATCAAATTCATAACCGAATAATTACAGTTGTTACTTAAAATGAAGCTGTCAGTACCGTGTCTGTCAGTACCATGTGAAAGAATAATAAAAATAGTATATATAGTTATAATAATTAGTTGTAAAATTATTTTAATCATTAATTGTGTCACGTAACGATTCAAGATTATTTAATTTTAATTAGTTGTAAGTTAAATATTTAAATTATACGTTTAAATTTGAATCGTTACGCGGGTATTCCGCCATTTCGCCGATGGAGACAGCAGTCCGTTCACAGTGCGAGCGCATGCGCGCAGCGTATAAGAGAGCACGTGTGTGAAATAATTTTATTTCTAATTTAAAAATACAAACAATTGATTTTTGTTAGTTATAAGTTTTTGTTTATGATTTTGAAACAGTCGGGATGCATAATCCAGCGTGACATTATGCCCCAACATTTGTTTAACATATTATTTTTATTAAACTTGTCATCCGGTTAGGGATGTCATTTGATGTTTTGGGAAAAACATTGACCGCCGGCTAGAGGAAAAATCAATATCTAGGCTGTATTCCCTGCATCAATTCTATGATTAAAAATAATTATTATTTAATTTATTAGATAAAATAAAAATATGCATCTAGTATGTATAAATAGTTCATACACTTAAATAATTATTCATGTACCATTCAGGTGTCGAAAAATTATCTGTATAATTTATATTTTAATTTAAAACTAGGCCCAGGGCTCGGAAAAATAATCATAATAATAAATAAGGGTGACGAGCGCGCCACGTGGGCGACGACCAACAGGTGGAAGATAGAGTAATTAAATCAAAAAGATACGGACTGGTATTGAGTGCGGACGCTGTCCTAGTATATAAAAAAGAGCTAAAATTGCTGATAAGTTGTGGATTATTAGTAATTAAAGTTATTGCTGTAGTTATAATTCACCGGGTGAATTAATTTATATTTTTTTGATATTATTTTGATTGTCTGGAGATTATTTTTGAGTACTTTGCATTTCTTTCGCCGTTTATATTTTCACGTGATAACCTTCCCCGGTAGTTGTTGGTCGCCGCGATATTAGAGAAGATATTATTCAGTATTATTTATATTTATTATTATTTAAAATAATTAAGCAATTTTACTTTTTTTCTTTTGATTCATTTATGTACCCCAGCGGTCAATAATAAATTATTTAAGAGAGAAAAAAATTTATTATTTTGAGTGTGGGTGAGAAAAATTCCGTATCTTTCTCTCTCTCACAAGCGTTAAGAGATAAATTAAAATAAAAAAAAAATATTGTTATTACTTATTATTCTCGGAAAAATTTAAATGAAATAATTGTTTTTCTTATTTAATATTAAAAATTAGTATTATTAATTGAATAAAATTAAATTTATTTTTGGTATATTGAGTTTATATACTTTCTTTTTGATACTGCGGTTATTGTGTGATAAATCTACCCCCAGTGGTTGAAATTTATAACGATTTTTAATTGTATTCTTGACAATAACCTGGTATTATTGTTAATCGTTTAACAAAGCTAAATTTTGTGTGAAAAATTACTGTTTCTACTATTGTTTATAAAAATTAAAAATTCGGAAACCAACAGCTGTCGGGGAAAATTTAATATTTATTTTCCTCTGGATCTTTTCCTACTGTTTCATCTTATTTTTCCTCGTCTTATTTATTATCTATATGTAATTGACTAGTATTTATCTACATTTTTCTTTCTCTATCATTTACTTAATTTCTATTGGGTCGCTCGAGTGTTTATCCGTTTCGTTACAACCGCTTGCTCGGATTTTCCCTCGTAAAATCCCCCTTAATAATTTTAGTCCGTTTTAGATAAACGGTCTGGCGCCTGCGTGCACTAACCCAGCCTGAGGAGCTGGTTCAGGTATACTAATTATTTATTAGTTAAGATTTAACAATTGTTTGAATTTATTATTTTATTATACTTTGATCTCAGTATTTATTATCATTTAATATTATTTTTATCATTTATTTATCACGTGGGTAGCTACATACGATATCGGACTGTTCCGCGTCTCCGTCGAGGAATTTCAGCATGGTATACGTTATAATTGTAATTTTTATTCATACACATGGCACCAATACCTAATACATAATAGAAAACTACCAGATATAAGTGATAATTAATTTATTCAATGCTTATTAATTTAATTAATTAATTTATTTTTTAGTAAATTCTATAAATTAGATTATTGTTGCTATAAAGTACCCAGACTGCATTCAAGTCGGAATGACTGCTTTACGACGTTTTTTTGAAGGAGTCATCAAGAAGTCTTATGATGACTTCTTAAAGATGTCATTTTTAAGAACTCTTAATTAAGAGTTCTTGAAGACTCCATAAATAAGACGTCAGTTTTTTGATGTCTAAATGTATTCTTTTTTAAACTTCTTTATGAAGTCAAAACTAAGAGCTTCTTAAAAACGTCATGGTAAATTCATAATGAAATCTTATTTACGAAGTCAGAAAAAAGAACTCTTTTTAAAGACGTCTTACTGAGTTCGCTAGGTGACTCATTCGACATCTTGAGAACTTCTTAAAGACTTCATTATGATGTTGATGAGACGTCCAAATTATAAATAGGAACTCATTCAGAACGCATCAAGACGTCATTTTGCTATCTGGGTAAAAAGTTAATCGTTATTAATCATCATTAATGTGTTAAATAATTATTTAAAAAAGAATTTAAAAGTATTATAAGATAATTGATAAATGAATTTAATAATTTTGTCAAACAATTTCTACCGAATTTATTTTATATCAGTACCATGGAACGCAAACTTTGGAATTTGTTTCTCGTTCTTGACGTTTCCAAGTTGTAAAATCCTCTCAGATTTTTATTTTTACAGTAAAATAGACAAATATTATGCATAAAAAAATTAAAAAAGTTTAACTTCAAAATCTTAAAATTTTTAATAAAAAAAATCACAGAACGGAATCACCCATATATATTTATATATGATTTTATATAAAAATTTTTTTTAGGAATATATAGCTAAAAACCTTCTTTGAAACATGCATAATTTCGTGGTGTAAGTTTCAAGTCAAAATATTCAGTTGTTCTTACCTGATGCGTATTCAAAAAAAAGACATGTCATATTATATATATATATATATATATATATATATATATATATATATATATATATATATATATATTTTTTTTAACACCAAAACAGATATCTACTGTTAACACCAAAACAGATATCTACTGTTTCTTTCTACTCTTTCGAAGTTCTAGTCTCTTAGAATTTTATGGAGAATAACATATTTCAGCGGCAGTAAAATATATAAGGGGTAACAACCTAGCATATCTTCAATTAAAAGTAGAAAGGTTAGTAAAATATAAAAAAAGTAATATTTTTATTATTTCCTCATTGCTAAAAATGTATGAAAAAATAATTCTCGATTAATTAAAACAAAAGCTAATAAAAATATTGATGTTTTCTTGGTAGTCAATGTAGATGGACTTAGGGGTTGTTTACCCCCTAAACTTGATTTTTCGGAAAAACCCAAAAAAACATATCCTCTACTTCTGTTTCCTCTTTTGATCGCCGTTTGTTTTGTTAAAATCTAATAAATAGCTTTTTTTTTATAAAATTTTTGTGAATTTCAACCCTTATAACTTTTGTTTTATTTATTTTTAACTTCACGCTAGGAAAATCGACGATTTTCAAAAATTTCGGGAAGTTATTGTTTTCACCCCGATTTTCGAAAATCGAGTTTTCATCAGATGTCGACGTTTTGAGGTCCTAGGAAGCTATTCTGACTATTTTCAGAATGATGTCCGTGTCCGTGTGTGTGTGTGTGTGTGTGTATGTATGTAAACTCTTTGTAACTTTTGAACTAATGAATCGATTTGGATGGTTGAGGTGGTAATCAAAAGAGCTTGTTGGCCATCAACTTTCCTGAAAATTTCAGATTATTTGATTGAATAGACTCGAAAATATTTGCGAATTAAAAAAAAAAATTTTTTTTTTTAGTTTTTTATTGCTTTCTCAAAAACGACTTTTACGATCGACTTCAAAATCTAATCAGCTCTAGTACTCAATAAAACGCGTCGATTGCCACCTCAAACATCAAAATCGGATAATTTGTTCGAGAGTTATATCGGGAGAAAGAAATGGTGAAAAACGATTTTTTCTAAATATTTTCGAAACGACTGACGCGATCGATTTCAAATTTTAATCAGCTCTAGAATTCAATAAAACGCGCCGATTGCCACGTCAACTATCAAAATCGATTGATTAGTTCAAAAGATATCAGCGTTGGAAAATTAAAAAAATAACATTTTATGTTATTTTTTCCGGATAAATCATAATATAACGTACTAAAATGTGCCTGATATCATACCAACTCATCTTTTTTATGGTTTCTTTTGATCATATAATGTCATCGAACTTGGTTTTTAGTTTAAATCATATTATCAACAAAAAAATCGATAAAACGTAGTTTTTAATATTTTTCTCGGATATTTCATATTTTATTGTTTTTTACATGAGTCAAAACTTATTTAAATCTTGATTTTGATCCCTGACATTGATTTTTGCTTCAATACACTTATTTTACTGAACATAATCAGAAACTAAATTTTAAAATCCGCTTCATTGATGATTTTCGATTCTTAAATTTTCAAACTTCAGCATAACAGGTAATTTGTTAGAGCTTGAAAAGATCTTAAAAAAACAATTGCATGTGATATCATTTTCGAGCTCGAAGAGCTTGAAAATATATCTACACTAATGTTTTCGAGCTCTGTGAGGTCGAAAACAGCGGGAAGTTTTGGGGCTGGCCCGCAGGGCCAACCGACGCCCAGATTTTTTTATTATAACACCAATGGCACTTTTTATTTTTTTTCACCCCGAAAATGATGCCGTTGGTTCCATTCGATGATTCAAACTGCAAGTATGCGATACTTGCAAAGCACCCCTTTGGAGCTTAAACTTTGAGGGGTGGTTACACCCCCAAGATATGTTTTTCCGCAGGTAAACAAAATACGTGTCTCTTAGATTTCGACGGAGAATAACATATCTTAGTTTTATTGAAATCGGAGAGGGAAACTTGGGATGCCTTCCTTGTCAGTTTTTTATAACTTAATTCGTTGTTGAAATTTCAAAACTTTTTTGCTATTGGTCTTGTTAGTCTATTTCTAAGAAATTTGAAAATGATTTGTATAGTTTATAAAATTTATGAATGCGGTAAATTTAAAAAAATTTATAGACTTTGTAAAATTTTATGAATCATTATAAAATCAGTTATTCCGAATAATTTTACATTATTCTTACATTGTTCTCCAATCTTACATTATTTATCCAATATTAAAATAATGATATTCCTACTCGAATCTGTATGAATTCCTCAGGGTTTTATAATTATTCAACTTTAATTTATATATGAAATACACATAAAATTTTGACTTTCTTCAGTATTAAATTTTCAGATAAGCATTTTAAGGAGACTATATGACAAATTATTAGAGGTTTTGGTCTTACCTAGATTCAAATTGAAAATAATGAAAAGAAACTTTCCATAAAGATTTCGGGAAAAAGCAAAGAAAGATATTATATGACTTAACATTGAAACTATCAACTCTTCGTCAGGAATGTATTTTTAAAAAATTATAACCCGTCATTCGATAATAGTTTAGTATTTATGTGAAACCATTACTCAAATGTCCGGATTCATGCACGCGAAAGAGAAATTTCGATTTTAAATCGCTACATTTATCATGCAAGCAGGCGCATATGACATCATTCTGATTCTATTTTATCCCAGAGTTCTCGTTGTTTCTTTCTCGCACAAGCGTATAGATATCACCGTTTACATGAACTATCTTTCTCTTTCACTGTTATGAACACTTCATGTGGCAACCCTTCCTGCTGTGACTATTTATATTTGTGTTCATATGTTAAGGCTACCAATTTCATATTAATATAATATATATAGTAATCATTCATGAATATGCCTATCAAGTTTCTTATATATTTCATACTGTTATGTTTTGATATTTTCTCATAATACTTAGAAACTTATGTGAGTGAGATTTATAATAAAATCTGAAAAACCGTTGACCCTGCCAGACAGTCCCAAAACTTCGCGCTATTTTCAAGCTCAGACAGCTCAAAAACGTTATCATCGATATATATCCGATCTTTTTGAGTTTAACAATACCTTTAAATGCACTGGTATTTTCAAGTTCGAAAAATCTTACGTTTCGTATTGAATTTCGAGGGTTCAGGAAATTGAAAATAATCAATACCCAAACATGAAAATACGACAGGCCACAGGTTTGCCTAGGCTTTGTTCAACTATGTACAACTCTGGGCCAAGCTTATAAGCCAGCCTTGTTCCAGTTTTGGTAGAAGTCTGGAATGATAACATCATGCCGAACCTGGTTGCCAGCCCTGGCCCATGCATCGACAAAACAAATAAATTTAATTAAAGAAAAATTTAATTATTATTAACTTAATAGAGTTTGTGATCATTAACGTTTAAACTATTTAAATAAGGTAAATGACGTGAAAAAAAACTCGGTGAAAATTCTCCTGGACTCTGAGCGTGAACTGCCGTCCTTCTGACTGCTGGGTTTGAATGGTAACTACGGGACGAACCTACTAATGTTGAACTGAAACTTTTATATGATCTACTTGTTCATTTTACTACCTCACGGTATTATGAAATATAAAGAGCAATTCAATTGATATTTTCGATTATGAAAAAAAAAAAAATAAAAAATAAAAAATAACAATAAGTTCGTATTATTTTTATTATAAGTACATAATTTACAGAAATTCAATGTATTAAATTTAATAAATTATTGATCAAGAATCCAATTGAATTATCTTGTTCTATCACCATTATTTAAAATAACATTTATTTAGGGGCAGATAAAAAAATTTTGGTCCTGAGTAACGAGCAAAGTCTCGCGCTCTTCTCGCTGCAATCGTCAAAGTTTAATCACCTTTTTCTACAATGAAGAAAAAAATAAGAAAATTAAGTGTTAGTGATTTTAATAAAAAAAATCTGGGCGTCAGTTGGCCCTGCGGGCCAGCCCCAAAACTTCCCGCTATTTTTGACCTCATAGAGCTCGAAAACATTAGTGTAGATATATTTTCGGGCTCTTCGAGCTCGAAAATGCTATCACATGCAATTGTTTTTTTACGATCTTTTCAAGCTCTAACAAGTTACCTGTTATGCTAAAGTTTGAAAATTTAAGAATCGAAAATCATCAATGAAGCGGTTTTTAAAATTTAGTTCCTGATTATGTTCAGTAAAATAAGTGTATTAAGGCAGAAATCAATGTCAGGGATCAAAATCAAGATTTAAATAAGTTTTGACTCATGTAAGAAACAATAAAATATGAAATATCCGAGAAAAATATTAAAAACTACGTTTTATCGATTTTTCTGTTGATAATATGATTTAAACTAAAAACCAAGTTCGATGGCATTATGTGATCGAAAGAAACCATAAAAAAGATGAGTTGGTATGATTTCAGGCACATTTTAGTACGTTATATTATGATTTATCCGGAAAAAATAACATAAAATGTTATTTTTTTAACTTTTCAACGCCAATATCTTTTGAACTAATCAATCGATTTTGATAGTTGACGTGGCAATCGGCGCGTTTCATTGAATTCTAGAGCTGATCAAAATTTGGAATTAATCGGGTCAGTCATTTCGAAAATATTTGAAAAAAACCATTATTCACCATTTCTTTCTCCCGCGATATCTCTCGAACAAATTAACCGATTAAGATGTCTAAGGTGGCAATCGGCGCGTTTTATTGAATGCTAGAGCTGATTAAAATTTGAAATCGATCGCGTCAGTTATTTCGAAAATATTTAGAAAAAACCGTTTTTCACCATTTCTTTCTCCCGCGATAACTCTCGAACGAATTATCCGATTTTGAAGTTTAAGGTGGCAATCGACGCATTTTATTGAGTACTAGAGCTGATTAGATTTTGAAGTCGATCGTAAAAGTCGTTTGTGAGAAATCAATAAAAAACAAAAAAAAATTTTTTTCATCGCGTATTGTTCACCCTTATATAGCCATAAAATTCGAGGAGGGGTCATTCACGTAACCTCGTCTGAATTTCCGTTTAGGACGTCTGGCACACTGACCCATGGGCCTCTCTTGGAGTCTCGGTAAATCGGGTAGCGAATATGTGTTGATAAGGGTGGTGTTTAACCCTACCCATAACACCTGGGGCAAAATGGACCAGCCAAAAATTATGAAAAAATGATTCTTTCATATTTTTATCGTCAAATTAAAAAAAAATTAATATATTAATCCATTTTTCGTTTGATTTTCTATATCTGGGGCAAATTTGACTACTAAAAATTTTCAAAAATAATATTTTATTGTTTAATTGATAAAATTTTTTAAATAATATAAAATAGTCTGTAATCTAAAAAATCAAAAAACTCGTTTTTTGGGTTCAAAATAATGATAAATAAGAAATATGAAATTGTTTTTTTTTATTAAATAACAATAAGAAATTAAATTAATCGACGGGGAACAAATTATTACACCTAAAAAAATTTTTTTTGAGTATTTTAAAACCAAAAATAGTTTTCGAGAGAAAGAAATACACTCTTAATGATGAAAAAAAATTTAAAAAAAAAGAAAAATTTATTATTTTTCGGAAGGGGGCCACTCTGCCTCACAAAAAAAAAAAAATTTCTGCCTTCGTATCCACCAATGATGTGAAATGTAATTTTTCTTGAGGTATATTACATCAAAAAAATTTAATTTAATGAAATTTGATCAACTTTCAGAAATTTTTTTTTTTTTAGCTTTTTTTCAGGGTACCCCATTTTGCCCGTCAACAGTAAAAATTTGATTTCTTAACGGCAGCTAAAAATTTTGTCTATTTACCTTGAATATCATTAAAAAAAAAAAAGATTTAGCGTATTTTAGATCTCAAAAACTTAGTATTTCTCTAGGCACCCCCTCTTGCCCCTCTCCCCTATATAATTATTAAAAATAAAATTTAGAGAATAATAAATATATATGTTATGATTTGTACTAAACATTACAAGATACTTAATTTTAAATATTTATTATTGATTATTTAATATTTTAAAAGCAGATAAATAAATTTAATATTAAATTGAAAAATCAATATTATATAAAATGTTCGATTTTAATTTTTATCAAAAATTTTTTATTAAATGTTTTATTAAATTTATTTCTTTATTTTGTAAATAATTTTTAATTTTAATTGTTTTCTAGTGTATAACCGCAATTACGGCCTTTTACACTTTGGCCTTCATATCGCAAACTGCTTTACTTCTCCTCCTCTGCCTTCCGTTGTGCGGCTGTGGCCCGACTTGTGCTTATACTGTACTGCATCATTACGATGATGCCCTGCAACCTCCCTTGTGCAATGGAGGTGCAGTGACTAGGGAAACCACAGAGAAAACCTAGCCAGTACAGTTCGGTTTGGGTGAAGCTCCAGTGATCGATAAAATTCCCATTATACCGATCCGTGGATCTTCATCCCGCGCCTAGCGATCAGGGACCTTCGTTCGAACCCGACGTGTGGCTAAACGGTCACCCAGCTAAGTAGTGATCATGCTCGATGCTACTAAACTTCGGTGATCGCCCGAGCCACGCGCATGTCGAACGGCTGCCTCAGCCGCCTCTTTATTTTGTAAATATTAAACAACCAATGATAAATATTGAACATTAATAATCTAATAATATTTAGTATTAATTATATTGTGATAATATTTTAATTTATATCACTACTGAATATAATTTATTAGCACATATATAGTTCGAATTCGTATGAAACTAAAACACGTGTTGTGAATGTAGAAACTAGAAACATGTGGATAAATATGAAAATAATGATTAGAAGCGACGAGCGTGCCAATATGCGCGACTAATAGAGGTTCTATTTCTATTTTGTTGGTAGCTTTTTTTCGTGACTTAATGAGTGGTTTAGCGGACAGCTTCAACCTGTAACTTTCGTGGTACAGATGCGCGCGCATCTTAAAATTTCACTCTCAACATTTTTTCATAACGTGCCTAAAGAAGTATAACTAATGTAAGTCTTTTATCTTTTATTCATCATACAAGATAAAAGATAAAACTTCGTTCTCTATTGATGTTAAATTAATAGAATAAATAATAAATGACTGCCTGTTTTTTATTATCATTAAATTGAACAAAATAATTGCATGTCCAAGGATTGAACGCTATCATTTACGCATTTTTATTGTTTTATTGCGCTTAAGGAATGCTCATTTGGATTTTCCAAACTTTTTTTTTTAAATTATGTCCATAGTCATAGCATCTTCCGGTAATGACTGAATCGGAACTTCAGTTATCAGTGGCGTATGATAACTAAACTACGATACGAAAAGTTTCGTATTAACCTTTTCGCATTTGTTTTACCCATCTTAAAAACTGGAATAGAAATTGAATAGTACCATTAATAGTGATCAAATCTAAGCTAAAAGAATCTTAGATTGATGAATAAGATTTATTGTACAGACTTAGATAAGAAATTAATAATAAATATTAAAAATATTGAAAATTGAAAGGTAATAATTAAATATATATATATATATATATATTGAGACAAATCGCTTTTTATGTTCGCGATTTTTACCAGCAGCCATCAGAATTCGCGGGTTGAACCCTGGCTTAGGCTGCCCTCTAATAATATTTGATTTTACTTGAACAGAGCAGTGGGCTGGGGTTCTTGCAAAACAAAGACCCACACTTATTCAAATATGGCAACGTATGTAAAACTCACTAACTTACTCCACGGCTTATTACTTATCGATAGATTTCTTATTGTTAATGAACTTATCAATTCTTACTTAATTAATAATACTTTTATTAAACTATTAAAGAATCTTACCAGTAAAATAGGATATGAATAGGATGAAAAGTGATAGTTAAAGTGGAGTATTAACAATTGCAATGATTGCTTATTGCCTATTATAATAATATTAAAAATTACTTACAAGAAAAAGCAAGCGCTGGATATAATGCAGATAGCACAGTGTAGTTTATATTGCCAGTATATTGCCGGTAACGTACAATAATATTCAATTAAACTAATTTTATTTATAATAATTAACACACTGAGAGAAAAAATCGGTTTTCTGAACTAAGAAATCGTAGTTCACAGACGACTCAGCTAAACTAAATCAGTTTCAGTAACCAATACACCATAGTAAAGTGCTCTACGACTACATAGTCATTCTTACTATTTTTAGTCACACATACTAAGATGAAGTTAACATAACTATAATTTATATTGTAGTAAATAATTTATTCTTAGTCTAATGAGCAATAAAATTATTGTGATGTTAATAATGTACACTTAGTTCTTCAGATCATTTATAATTGGAGGAATAAGTATTTGGGTCTCGACGTACACACTAGAAAATCGAACTTTCTGAGAATGTACAAATTTGTTTTATTGTAACTAAACATTTATAGTTACTATTTCCATGATTTAGTATTGCAAGAAACAAAATTATTTAGCGATCTGTACTGCAGATTTTGATTTATTGTTACTGAATTATTTTTTCTTTACTAACCAACATTTGTGTGAGAATTTCAGAAATTTTTTTTTCTATTACATTAAATGTACTTGATGTTTTTTTATTATAACAAAAACTATTTTAGGAAACATTAATGTTTAACATTAATGTCTTAATGTAATTTAGTACACACTATATTAAAATCAAAAATGATACTTGTCGAATAACAGAGAAGTACTCATACCAGAATCGTTCTCAAGCTTGGAATATAATACTTCTGAAATAAGTTTCTTACCAGAGACACTATACAAAAAGTGGGCGCGATTTAGTGGCGAGCACCAAACTACTCTCGTTGCTGTTGCCTTGTTCTGGTGACTATTATCTCTTAGTTCATACTCATACTTAACTCATACATCTTGCTTCAAAAAAATATCTAATATTAAAAAATAAAAACTTTTGTAACAAGTCCAAATTCTTCGCTTTAAGCATAAGGATATGTTAACTTGAAAAAAAAAAAGAATTTGAATTAAAAATAAAAATTTCGTGATAATTATTTATTTAGGGCAAGAAAATTTTGATTTCCCGAATCGATTAAAAAAAATTTCTTCATTCAAATTATCCGTTTTTTATGCGTATTTATAATTCTCAAAAACAGCTGATAATTTAAAAATATAAGTAGGATTAATATTAATAGCTGGAATTATTTTATAATATGAAAATCGTGAAACTGCTTCGATTCAAACATCTTGTCTGATTATTTTGCTAAAAAGGGTTTCTCTTTAACTCATAAGGTTATTTATTTGTACGTTATGAAAACTTATAAACACGGCTTTCAAATTTGAGTTTCTCTACACAGGAAAAACAGTTAAATTAAGTAAAAAAAAAATATTCTTGATTCTAGATCATTTGTTTGATCAATGCGGAAAATCAAAATTTTCTTGCACTTATTTTTTTACAGTAAAAAATTATCTTGAATTTATTATCTCAAGTCAACATATTCTTACGCTTAAATAGAAAAATTTTCACTTGTTTAAAGAGTTTTAGTTTGTTAATATATGAGACATTTTTTGTAGCAAGATGTTAGTTTTTAGTAACAATAGCATTTTTTAGTTTAAAGAAAACAAATTTTCTTGGAATAACTACTATTTTTTTAACTTGAGAATTTTCTTTAACCAAAAAAAAAAAAAAAAAAAAAAAAAGAAAGTTGTTTAAGCTAAAAAAAAATTTATTGGCCCTAATTAAACAAAACGATTTGTGACGATTAAAACTGTTTTAATCGTTTTGAATCGTCATAAATCGTCAATTGATGATTAAAAGCGATTAAATTTTTCGAATGAAGATTAAAGACGATTCATGACGATTTGAAATTTTAATCGTCATTAATCGTTTTCAATCGTAAAATAATAAATCGTCTTTTGATGATTTTGGACGATTAAATCTGAAAATTCATGATGATTATGACGTTTAACGACGATTAATGATGATTTAATTTTTAATTGTTTTTAATCGTCACAAATCGTATTGTTTAATCAGGGGGAAGAAAAGATATATATTATCTTGATTGATTTTTACTTTAATAAATAATCCCGAATTGATTGGCAACAAAAAATTTTTACACGCCCTTTTAGTATAAAAAAATTTTTTTTTTTTTTTTTTCACTTTTTTAATCGATCTTCACATTTTGAACGATTCGAAATTGATAAGCAATAAAAGAAAAAGGTTTGGTACCCTTCTTTGGCTCAGCAGAACCAATAACGCGTATATTTTGCAATACGCACTTTTGGCATTAGGAACGCAATTTATAGCGAGGGAAACTAAACGTTAATGGTATTTATAACTATATTTATAACTATATTCTCTTTTGAATTTTTTTTTAACATTTGATAATTAGTCAGCAGAAATATTCTATAATTATTAAATTAACTAGAAATCGATTGTTTAGAGAACTTATATGAAATAGTACGGTTGATACTTTTGTCAGTAGTAAAAGGAACTAAATAAATGATATTATATCAGACGACAACTAAACTCTTAGTCGAGTTAACTATTAAGATTATTTCTACCAACTATCACACAGTCACTAAACTATCATAGTTACTGTAACTAGTTCATGTTAATCGAGTTAATGATAAAGGTTATATTGTATTCACTACTAAGCCTTGTTTTAAAAAATTGCAGTTTTGTAGTAGGCAAAAATTGTTTCTTAAGTTTAGTCAATGGAACTATTTTTTCGTGCTGATTCATACTAGTACGTAGTTCCAGTAACAATAAAAATTGGTTAAGGAGACTATATTTTTATATCTGACGCTGCATAGTTCAGGTTACTAAGCACTTTTCTCTCAGTGCAAACTAATATATGGGACATTTCACGCCAAATTGGACGGTTTTAAGAATTTTCATTTTTTATTTCCGTCATTTTTTGATATTTTTTAATACTCATCAAAAAATTCATCCTCCTAAATTTTGAGATTTTTTTTATCATTGGTTCCATAGATATGAAATTTTCAAAAATACCACTCTTTTCATGTATTTTTGTTTATAACTTGTTGAAAAAGGGTTTAATTAAAAAAACTCATAGCATAAAAAAGTTCGTTATTCCATTTACTTTTAGAAACATAATACGAATAATTTTATAGAAAAACTTTTCCACGTTATTTTCGAGTTTTAAAATTTTAAAGTCATTTTCTGAAAATCATGCATATTTTGATTTTCCTGAAAATTTGTGACAACAAACTACAGTCGAGTCTCGTTATGAACCCGCATAAAGGGGTGTAGGGGAATATAATTCTAAGAATTTGTGTACCCCCACTCTGTCAGCGCAGGCGACAGTCGTGAGTTGAACTTCCCCTACTTTTTAAGCGTGTGAGTGTGTACGTGATTGTTTCCAGTATCTCGTTATGAGTCCGTTTGACTTGAGTGTTATGTTTCTTATATGTAAATAGGACTAATATGATAAATAAACTCTTAATTTCTTTTCATGAATATACGGTCTCATATCGAGACTCTGAAATTAATTTTTTTTTCACGTTGTGGAGGGGGAAGGTCTTCCGTGGAAATCCTGGTTCACGGACTCATAACGAGCGGACTCATAACGAGACTCGACTGTATTATCTATTCCACAACTTTTCAGGTGGTTCCGGTCGTGGGACCTCCGTGGCTACTATTTTTTTTCGATTGTTGAAAATTGAAAAAATTTTTTTTTTTCCGCTAGAAATTATTTTCTATACCGATTTTTGACCCTGTACACTTGTTTTTCTTACATATTAAAAATTGATTTCGATATTTTTTTGTTCTAAGTAGGGATTCAAAAGCAGTAAGCAAAAGTTAATGCTATTTATGAGCAGTTATAATAAATGTTTTTATTTATTGAGAAGCAACTATTTTGAAGCGAAAGGAACGTTAGATTTGCTATACAATTCAGGTAAGACCATCACAGGAGCTCAAAAATTTCATATAATTAGTCGAAAAAGCGACGAAACTGTATTACAAACGTTTTTAATTATTTTCGTGTTCTTTTAAAAATTTTAAATTAACGATTGTTTTATGAATTATAGAGTACTTCTTAGTAAATATAGCTCCATCGCTTTTTCGACTAATTATATGGAATTTTTGAGCTCCTGTGATGGTTTCAGCAAATCTGATCCCTGATTAAAAACTGTGGTTGAAACTGATTGAAAACGTCCTATCAGATTTAATCGGAAATTTCTGATTGACATTCAATTAGTTTCAATCGGATTCAATCGGAAACTTCCGAATGATTCTGATTGGAAGTTAATCAGAAATTTCCCATTGACTTTTAATCAGTTTCAATCCGATTCAATCGGAAATTTCCGAATGATTCCGATTGAAAGTTAATCAGAATTTCCCGATTGACTTTTAATTAGTTTTAATCGGAATCATTCGGAAGTTTCCGATTGAATCCGATTAAAACTGATTAAAAATCAATCGGAAATTTCTGATTGACTTTCAATCAGTTTCCATCGGATTTAATCAGATATTTCCGGAAGGTTTCGATTGTAAATTAATCAAAAATTACCGATTTCCGGGGACAAATAATTTTATATATTATTGAATGGTAAAAAATTAAAAAATCAAATATATTAAAATCTTCGTTGAATCTATATCAACAATTAGATTTCACGTCATGAAGTAATATAGGATATACTGTATTACCACCAAAAATGGCACTTGTCACTCTGTCAAAGAACAGAGGAGTGCTCGTGTCAGAATTGCTTCCAAGTCTGGAATATAATACGTCTGAACTACGTTTCTTACCAGGGACACTACACAAGTGGTACGCGCTATCTAGTGGCGAACACCGAACTACTCCCACTGCTATTGCCTGAACTGGTGAATTTCCTCTCCTCCATATATATCTTTTCTCCTAAGAAATTTTTCTCTTGGTTCAAGCAACTTTTTTTTCTGTTAGTTGGAGCATACGAAAGTCCTTGCGTTAAACACCCCCATGAAAAAAATTTATTCACAAAATATAAGTTAAAATACAAAAAATATATTTTAGAATTTATAAAAAATTAATCAGAAAACTATTTTTTTTACGAGCTTGACATTGAAATGAAAATAACTAGAAAAAAAAGGGAAATTTTTGAAAAACTTTGTTCATAATAATTTTTGAGAAATGAAATGACCTACAAAAAAGTTTCTATGAGATTTTCTGATAAAACTGATAGTTTCGCCGGAAAAGTAGAAAGATCTTTAAATTTTCTGTAAATTTAACTTTAAGCTCAAATAACTTTTGAACAGTTAGATTTATCAAAAAATGATGAGACTTTTGTTGTAGATCATTCAATATCCTACAAAAATATCTATCGTGCATAATAATTCGTTGATTGGCTTGTAAGTTAGAAAATTTCAAAAAAATAAAAAGTTTTTTTTCCCGTGTTATTTCAATAGAAAATAGAAAAATTGATTGACGCAAACCGTAGTATTATTATCAAGAGCTTGGATTGGTACCGAAATTTTTATTTTTAGGTATACTTTCAATTTTCGGATACCAAAAAAAAAAATTTTTTTTTTTAACCAACTTAATCTATATATAATTTTTTATTGATGTTTCCTTTTATTTTCATGATAGTTTTAAACTCAATCAATACAGTTTTTTGAAAAAAGTTTTTATATAATCCTGAAAAATGCTTGTTTTAACTTTTTATAAAATTGAATAAATTGGAAAGACAGATAAAATTCTATACTCGGATATTTTAAAAATTGTTGAATTAATGATAAATGAAATTCATATCTGCCCAAATTTTAATAATGATCAATACTATCTGAATTGATATTTTCCGATTGAAACTGATTGAAAATTGTCTGTCGAATTTAATGAGAAAATATTCGATAAATGAATTATTATTTTCTGATTGAATCTGATTGAAAATTTTCTGTCGGATTTAATCAGATTCAATCGGAAAATAATCGATAAATGAATTATTATTTTCTAATTGGATCCGCTCCGTTTAAAACGAAAATGTTTTTTTCTAGCCGACACAAGAAAATTGCGTTGTTTATATTGAGAAAAAACTTCCCTGAAAATTTTAGCTCTTAAATTTAAATTAAAGTACTTTCTCTCGAGTATCAAATTTTTCCGAAAAGTATGTTAATTGAATAACATTTTTTTTTAAATTGCTATAACTTAGCCAGATTTTAAGCTATCGTTTTGAGACCAGTTCTAATTTGCAGAAAATTTGTTGAATCTGAAAGTCTATAAAACAAATTGCTCTAACTCGATCTATGTCGATTCTATCTGCTCCGAAAGTCTATTTTTCACTTGTTTCATATATTTTTGTTAATAGTGAAAAAAAACGCCTCATCGTACAAAAAAGATGCATAGCACCCATCTTTTAGAAAATTTCGTCCTCTACAGAATTGTTTATTATACTTCCCTGCTAAAAAAATCCGAGAGATTCTTATAGCTGTATGTATAAGGCCCTATACTTAACTAGATAGCATTTCTCATAGAACTCATTCATTCTCATAAAATCTCTATGGGAATGTATAAGAATCTATGAGATTTTCTAAACAGGGTGATTTTGCTAAAGTGCACTGTTTATAAGAGAAAATCAATAGAACATTCTATAGTAAAAAAAATTTATACTATATTAAGCTTACACTTTTTATACTGTCCAATGTTAAACTACTCGTATTTTATAGATAATACGCTGACCCCTATTCAAAATAAACAAGGGCCGCCTCGTTTGTCATCTACCGTTAGCATTGATTCTAGCGACGCTAGCGAGACGCTAGCCAGTGCCTCGTTTCACTTTTACTGAGAACTTTAGCAATATATCTAGCTTATCAAGAAGATAGTTTAAAATCAATTAGAACATTCTACACGGAGAAATAAAAAATTGATCAATCGGGATAAAATCGAGAAAAAAATTATTATTTTCCAATTGAATCTGATTGAAACTGATTTAATTTTTCTGAATCACTTTTAATCGGTTTCAATCGAAAAATAATTTTAAAAAAATTATTATTTTCCGATTGAATCTGATTGAAATTCAATCGGAGGCCTCAAACGCTCCCGAACATTTCTGATTGAAAATTCGTTTTCGATTAAAACTGATAGAATTCTGGTTGAGTTTCAATCAGATTCAATCAAAGTTAATAATCAGGGATGTTTCTTTTACTTCAAAATAGTTGCTTCTCAATAAATAAAAACATTTATTATAACTGCTCATAAATAGCATTAACTTTTTGCTTACTGCTTTTGAATCCCTACTTAGAACAAAAAAATATCGAAATCAGTTTTTAATATGTAAGAAAAACAAGTGTACAGGGTCAAAAATCGGTATAGAAAATAATTTCTAGCGGAAAAAAAAAATTTTTTCAATTTTCAACAATCGAAAAAAAAAGTAGCCACGGAGGTCCCACGACCGGAACCACCTGAAAAGTTGTGGAATAGATAATAGTTTGTTGTCTCAAATTTTCAGGAAAATCAAAATATGCATGATTTTCAGAAAATGACTTTAAAATTTTAAAACTCGAAAATAACGCGGAAAAGTTTTTCTATAAAATTATTCGTATTATTTTTCTAAAAGTAAATGGAATAACGAACTTTTTTATGCTATGAGTTTTTTTAATTAAACCCTTTTTCAACAAGTTATAAGCAAAAATACATGAAAAGAGTGGTATTTTTGAAAATTTCATATCTATGGAACCAATGATAAAAAAAATCTCAAAATTTAGGAGGATGAGTTTTTTGATGAGTATTAAAAAATATCAAAAAATGACGGAAATTAAAAATGAAAATTCTTAAAACTGTCCGATTTGGCGTGGAATACCTCATGTATATATATATATACATGGGGAGATAAAAGTATAGGTCGGGTTTTCCCAGAGAGTTTGGAAAGTCTCAACTACATTTTAGTTTATATTTTATTTAAGTAACAATATTTAGCAATAGTATTTTACAACTTAATCGGATTGGGAAATTTTTTAAGTTTGTTGTAATATATTTTTATGGCGGTAGGCTTAGACTTGGAGTGGCATCTGCTCACCAAACGTAGCGACGGTCAGAGGATAGCAAAATAGTGCAATATAGATTAACGGAGTTCGTTTTGGGTCTTTCAGGTAAAGACAGTAGTTTTTGGAGAGTGAGTTCAGAGTGCAATTAGAGTTACACTTCTGTTTGAGCTTGAGTCGAGAGCATCTCGTATCCTGCTGACCGTGTATTCGTTCTCAAGTTTAATTTTACTGTCGCGTATATTTTGTTAACTCTACGATTGAGTTGTATATTAAATTAGTGAATACTGTTGTACTACTTGTGTATTATAATCCATATAGTTATTTGAGTGTAGTTATTGTAATATTCAGCCTATAGTGAATATTTAACATTGTTTAACTTCAATCTTAGTTTATACCATATTGTAATACTTGAATCATTTGTAATACTCTAATCAATTGTGAAATCTTCTCGAGAGTAATTTTGTGTGTGACGATGGTTATTTTGTTGTTTATCTGATATCTTGTTAATTAACTAAAAATATCTACAAATAATGGTGTTAATAATGACAGTACTAAGAGTACCTCTCAACAACATATATATATATATATATATATATATTTGTGAACGGGGCAGCGCGAGTCAACCGTGTCTCTATAGCAGTGTCATATACCTCTTTAACCTCTCTCATATTTAAACTTATTAATTATAGATTAATATAAATTACAACTGGTATTTACCTATTTGTTTATTAATCTATCATCATTCTCTACTAATTCCATTTTCGGATTGAAAAACTGACTCAAAAATTGGCTTCAATGTTAGTAAAAAAATACAAGGGCTGCATTCATTTTAACCTAAGTGTGAGCTACCGAAAAGTCAGGGAGGTGCTGAAAATATTAAAAAAATCGACCTTCCATTCTAGCTGCTAGATGACATATTTTAATATCGTACTAATGAATCTCATATTAGGACCTCCAAGTTTACTTTTGGTTAATTTTATTCCACGTAAGTTATAATTGATTCAATATTTTATTTAAGTCAATTCAAATTATAATCAAGCCTATTAAGTTATTTGTATTCATTGTAAGTTCACTAAGCTTATGTAAGTTCTATAAGCTAACGTGAGTTAAATGTTTGTTGAATATTTTGACTTGGGTAAATAGGCTTTTATGTTACTAGATGCTGTTGAATCTAATTTTTTTGTTTTCTATAACGTATATTTTGAATGTATTTAAATTATCTCATGAATACCGTCCTTCATCAATATATGATTTGAACCATAATATTTTTGTTCAATACTAGTAAAGCCAAATTCCTACACGAACAATAACATCCTTCGATATAGAACACAATGTAAATTAAATCACAAACACATATGATAATTAGATTTATGTTTTAAATCATAAATTAGTAAAACGCTGATAATGTTCGAGCAAGCATTGACCGAACTATACGACATACAATGGGAATGTCTAATGGGACGTATGTTTATCTTGCGTACTCGGCCGAAAGCACAATTTATATGATGCAAATTAAATCCTTGTGATTCGCTTATTTCTGCAACATCTCTATAAACTATGCACAATACTCCTCATACCGTTCTTAGGTAAATTTTTCCAAGTTCTAGACATTGTATTTGTCTCCTGATCAATTTTTCAAAGAATTTTGCTATAGCCTATAATTCTCCGAAGTTTCAAAAATACTACTCATTAAAAAATTTAAATATGTATGTCAGGGTGCGTCATTTCAGAGGAACATTATGTTTTTTTATCTGTATGTGAAAAAAATCATACACTGCAAAAAGAGCGGTGTTAAAAATGGACTTATTTTAACTCTGCCCGGTGTAAAGATGAAATTACACTGGTGTAGGAGAAATAATTCACCGGTGTTGAAAATACCGGTGTTAAAGTGGGGTAACCGGTGTAAAAGCGGAGTAATATCGGTGTAAAAGCAAAGTAAACTGCGTCTGCCTCAAGGATGAACTTTAAAGATTATAAAACACAAAAAATGTCAGTTCTTTATAAAAATTAATAAAAAATATCTTTGATTAACAAGTATAGTGATTGAGTAAGTAAAAATATTCGCAAAATAAAATAATTTAACACCGGTCTAGAATATTTACACCGGTGACGGCGTTATTTTAACACCGGAGAATTTGTTTTAACACCGGTACAGAATATTTAAACCGGCGGCGGCGTTATTTTTACACCGCTTTCGGTGTTGAAATTGAACACCGCTGATTTTAACACCTGCACCACTTGGACTTACCCCGGTGATTTTTTACAGTGTAGTTCAACACAAAAGAAAAATTTTGGCGCAAGAAAAAAAATTCTATCTCGATTAGAGATTTACTATCTGGTCATAAAGGTTTCATCCTAAATTTCCCTGGTTTAAAATATTGATTGAAAAAAATTGAGAAGT
This sequence comes from Microplitis demolitor, assembly GCF_026212275.2. Lineage (NCBI taxonomy): Eukaryota > Metazoa > Arthropoda > Insecta > Hymenoptera > Braconidae > Microplitis > Microplitis demolitor. The sequence goes on along the minus strand of NC_068549.1, from coordinate 16,016,441 downwards.
GGTCACTCCATGCAAACTGTATATCGATATATACAAGCAAAAGAATTGAAATCATTGAGAAGAATTCAAATTTCATCATTTTTAATTCTTTTCAATTAATATTTTTAAACAGGGTTATAACATGAATAACTTGTGTTTCAAAAATTTCATTGAACGTGAAATATATAGATCGGTAGATTGAAGTCTCTCCTACTTCTATCCAAAATTTTTGAAACCTAAAAAATTTTTACCGAAAATATAAACCATTGTAGGTTAAAAAACGTGGGTTTCAAGCGGTATAAATTCAAACACAAATTTTGATTGCTCATAATTTCGTAAATAATTGTTCTGTTGTTACATTGATTTTTTCGGTGTATAGTAGACCATTTTTGAATAGAGTTTATGAAAAAATTTTTTTTTTCTTTAAATTATTGCTATAATTTATAATTTATTGTCACAGACTATCTCGGAATCTAAGTAAGATACGAATTTGATTCAAACTGTATTTACACAGAAAGCGATATTGAATATTATACGTGAGCAATGACTAATGCCGATCGCGATTCACACACACACACACACACACACACACACACACACACACACACACACACACACACACACACACACGCGCGCGCGCGCGCGCGCGCGTGCACATCATTATGAAAAAATTCAGAATAGCTTCCTAGGACCTCAAAACGTCGACATCTGATAAAAACTCGATTTTCGAACATCGGGGTGAAAACAATAACTTCCCGAATTATTAAAGATCATCGATTTTCTTAGCGGAGAGTTAAGAAATCTGTTAGCCGGCTGACCCTGCAAGCCAGTCCCGAAACTTCCTGCTGTTTTCGAACTCTAACAGCTTGAAAACACTTTTGTCAAAATACTTATTTGAGCTCGGCAATATATTTTAATATATTTGTATTTTTAAGCTCTTTGAGTTTCAATAAGTGGTTTTTAAAGTTATGTTCACGATTTCGTTTAATGAAATCTATGAATTTAGTCAAAAATCCATGAATGCGATTTAAATAGATAGTTCAATTAGTTTTGGATTAGATTAGAGCATGAATATATAAAATATCGGAGGAAAGTGTAAGAAAACAGTGATTTTTCTTATATTTTTGGGATAATATCACTTAAACGAACGAAACGATTGCAATGAAATCTGTTGTGTCCGAAAGAGACTGTAAAATGGCAGACTTGATTCAATTTTAGGTACTTTTGATAACTTATATAGTGAGTTATCCTGGAAAAATTATGACAATTGTTATTTTTGGAATATTTCATCACCAATATTTTTTGAACTAACTCAAGTAGAATCCTGGCTACTACAGATTAGTTTAGAGCCAGTGACTAGCTCAGCGTTACTACTAGCAAATTTAACTAATAATAAGCTCACCGTTGGCTAAATTTTTTTTTTCAAGAATATTTTTAGCTCACCGATATTTTTATTATTTCTTTATTTATTTTATTTATCTCGTGAGTAAACAATATTTACTATTTACAGATAGCGCTGTACATGAATAAACTCTTGACTCGCCATTGCCTCACAGCTGGCTCAACAATATTGGTTATAGATCGCGCTGTTTTCAAATAAAAAAATAGCTTATTATAAGCTTATAACTGGCCATTATCTATCATTTGAAGATCGCGCTGTACGAGAATGAAATCCTGACGGATCGGTGTATTTTCACTATACCAGTCTGACATCAGTTCAGTACTAAAAATAAATAACTAAACATAAAAGCAGTAATGATGAGAAAGGGAGCTTATGCCGAAAAATGAACTCTGGCGTTGTAATCGATGCAATTAAATCTAATGGGTAAAGTCAATTCCGACGGGAACTATAATAAATATAGAACAAATGTAAAGTATGCAATTCCGTGATTTCAATTGAAAAAAAAAGAGTGCGCCACATATCTTGAGAGCCGTGACGCTCGCAAAGCATATGCATTTATGAGTTTTTTTAATGAAAAAAGATTATATACATATATATATATATGTTGACGCAGAGATAATTGTGAACCACTCATAAAATTTTCCGAATATTAGTATATACAGCACAGTATGATGCTGTATATCAGGAAAACAATAATATTTTTTTGAAATTTATTTTGGTTTCGTATATACTTCATTTTTGGATTCAGATACATAATGATAATTGTCAGACCTGGCTTCATAATTTACTAATATCAGTCACTTCATTGACCCATTTATACTTATGAGCCATGAATATTCTAAGAGATACTTATGAGCCACAAATATTCGAACAGACACTTATGAGTACACTTAGTAACAAAACGTTTGTGTTCATATCTGAAACACAAAGGCTCATAAGAAATAATAAATTATTTCATGATTTGCATTGACAAAATTTATTTTATAATTTAATTGATTATTTAGGTAGGAGTGATTAGAAGTCGCAAATAAAATATATTCAGCTAAAAGTAGTTTAAAGCTGACGAAGTTTTGCTTCTTGAAGAAAAAATATTTATTGTCATCTATGCCCCTTTAGTTTCGACTTTTTAAATGACATTATTTTTCAAAGTTTCAATTGTGTTGTTTAATATTTATTGCTGAAAACTGATTTTTATACAATAAATTTTTCTGAACCATTACATTCCTATATTTATGATATCTAACGATACTTGTCAACCATTTAATGTTTTATGTTATTCTCTATTTAATAATCATATAATTAATTGATGTGAAATTTCAATTAAGTCATATTAATCAGTATCATGTATTTGATATTACAATATATCAACCAGAGTTTAGAATTATGATTTTTCGGATGGTCTCATAAATTTCCTTTGATGTATATACTGATAGATATATAATCAAAGTGCTTATATTCATAAAGCATCTACCTGTTAAAAGATATTTATTAAACCAGCAATACATATCCATGAACAGTTCCACTAAAAAGTCAAAACCTTTTAAGGCTTAACAAACACACACTAATTTTAAATGAGGTATATATTTGCACGTCAGACTAATTTCATAAGCTACTATTGCAATATTTTTCCTTAAAGATGATTTGGTGTTGGTATAAACGATAACTTTTAGGTGTTGGCTTGAACCATGTGCGTGTGTGTATGCGTGTGTGTGTGTGTATGAGCGCTTTATAATTTTTTAACTAATCAAACGATTTGAATGGTTCCTGCAGCAGACGAAATAGTTTGTCAACTATCAACAGCCAGACAAAATATGAACTACAGGAGGCTGTCAGAGTATGTTTTTATACGTATGTCAATAGCAAGAAACATAAAAATAAATAAATATTATAAATAATAGTAAAAAAAAAGTTGTAAAAAATATGTGACAGTTTTATAGTAATTGCAGTTTTGTTTTTTAGCTAAACGGAACATCAATAAGTAAGTATAATGATAAAAAATAAAAAAAAATTGTAGTAAGCATTTAGGTTAAGTTGTTTGAAATTCATATCAAAGTCAAAATATGATACTAAGGAAAAAATCAAAATGAAAAATAAGTAATTAAATAATAACAAAATAAATACTTTCACGTGTGCTTGCTTACAATTTCAGTAATCATAGCCTCCCGTAACTCCGAAAGTAACCACTGCAAACGCTTCAGTCAATTTGATTTCCCCTACCATGGCTTCACTCAGAGCGAATAATGAGATGTAACTAAAGCCACTTCATCATCGTTCCAAGCTATGCGAGAGCATAAGTAGATAGGTAGGGAGGATTCTGGATCAGTTGGGGCAAGATGGACATGATCTGTTGTACCGACTGATGGTAAGTTATCGATTTATGATAATGTACCGAGTGGGGGTAACTTATTGACTATTGATAAGATGTCGGCTGTTGGTGTGCTTATCTAGGACCTTTTGACATCATTTTGACGCTAATTGTACTTATCTGGGACCTTTTTGACATCATTTTGATGCTAATTGACATTATTTTGAGCTCATGTTATTATAGATGGCGCCTCATATATATTTTGAGCGGGAATTTTCGAAAAAATCAATGCTCAGTCCGCCATTTTGACATCTTCTCGACGTTAATTGATGCCATTCAAAGTTTTTATTCGCCATTTTGAGCTCTGATTCGCTATTTTGAATTAAATATTATGACCATGTCCGTCATTTTGAATTCTTATCCGTCATTTTGAGGTCATGTTATTATGGGTGGCGTTTCGTATATATTTTGAGCGGGGATTTTCGAAAAAATCAATGCTTGCGTTGGCCTTACAGTTGTCAGTTTTGAGCTCAGTCTGCCATTTGCCTTCTTGACCGCCATTTTATGTCTACTTCCGCCATTTTGAATGAAATATTATGCTCATGTCCGCCATTTTGAGCTCTGATCCGCCATTTTGAATCAAATATTATGACCATGTTAGCCATTTTGAATGAAATATAATACCTATGTCAGCCATTTTGGATCAAATATTATATCTATGTCAGCCATTTTGAATCTAATATTATGCCCATGTCCGCCATTTTGGATCAAATACTATACCTGTGTCCGCTATTTTGGATCAAATATTATGCCTATTCCTGCCATTTTGAATCTAATATTATACTCATTTCAGCTATTTTGAATCTAATATTACACCCATGTCCGCTATTTTGAATCAAATATTATGTCCATTTCAGTCATTTTGAATTAATTTTAAAACTTTCGAGCTTGTGTTTTCCTGAAGTTACTGAATGAATATGTGGCACATTCCCAAAAAATTATCATGCATTACTTAGAAATTGCAAGATTTTATCACATTATTGTTTAGCAACAGCGAATATTCTTTATTAGCTATGGTTTAATTGATTCTATTTCGTAGATGATGTCATCGAGTTTAATTTTAACTGCGTAGTAGATTGTTTATTTTTAGATGATGACTCACACGATTCTATTTTTAGATTATGACTCATACAGTTAAATTTTTAACTGCGTAGTAGATTGCTTATTTTTAGATGATGACTCACACGATTCTATTTTTAAATCATGACTCATACAGTTAAATTTTTAACTGCGTAATAGATGACATCAAACTCATCTCCACGCCATCTAGATCTTAGGTTATGTTGATACAGTCTAGGAATTTTTTTGTCGAGATTCTAGGGAACTTTGTTATATAAGGTTTGCACTTTGTTAATTTCTAGGGAATTTTTTCAAGTTTCTGGTGATTTCATTTTATAAGGTTGGTACTTTTGAGAACTAGAAACTTTCTACTGCGCAATTGATGAGTCATTCCCCACCTATAAAAGTACCGCGCGAGAGCATACTTCACAAAAAGAAGTACGAGTTCAATCAATGAAGTACGAATCTCTGCTCAAAATATCTCCAACGATTTGAAGTTCTTTGTGTGTGCGTTTTAAAATTTTTTTTCTAAAAATTTTTTTATAACAAAAAAAATTTTTAATAAACAATTTTTTAAGTGATTATTTAAACAATATATAAACAATTTTTCAATCATTATTTAAACAATATATAAATAATTTTAGTGACAAATTTTTAAATGAACAATCGTAGTGATGTTTTAAAAATTTATTAATTTATATATAATCCTAGTGTAGTGATAAACAATTTCTAAGTAGTTATTTGAACAATATATAAATAGTTTTAGTGATAAATTTTTAAATGAACAATCTTAGCGATTTTTTTAAATTTATTTTTTACTAAACTAATTAATTTATATAAAAACTACTTAATAAACATTACTAGTGACAGACAATTTCAAGTGTAAATATAAACAGTGACTTTAGAGATGAACTTTTAAAAAATGGCACAAAACGATTTTATTGCGGCGCTTCAGCGTCCAGTAGATTCAATAATTAAATCATTTAATGATTTACAAGATCAGCCATTAGCTGAAGAACATTGTCAAAAGTGTTATCAAGTCTGCGCTGATACAATTGATTACTTCAATGAGATCTTGCTAGATCCGCAAATAAATGTTCAAGTCAGAAGAAGTGTACGAGCAAATATTGTACTTTTGCACTGGTATGCAGATCAATTTGCGCAATTGAGTGGAGAAGTAACTGGTGGTGACTTGCGTCCAAATCGACGTCTCATCAAGTGGCAAGATCTTGAAAACGCATTTTCTAATAACATTAAATCTGGATGTGTGGTAAATCAAGCTCACACAGATCTTCGTAGTTTTCTTGATGATGCTGAAGACGTTATCATTGAAAAAGTTGAAAATATGCTCAGAGATGTTGCTGGGCTTAAAGTAAATGTTGAATTAATTTGTAAATTCAGAAATGTAAAAGCTGAAAATGTCATCGAAGAAACAAAGTCATTCAACACCAAGAGCCGAGAAATTTTACCCGCAACATCTCTTGTTACTTGGTATAAAGATCACGTCAACGATAAATTATTAAAGAAAGTCGAGGAATTTAATCAAAAGGATTCTGGTTGGAGTTTAACTGAAATCCACAATTTGATAATTACAATGTCAAGATATGCACCTCTTCAAGCTGGAGATTCAACGTTTGTGGAACTACCCAAGGATATCCAGGCAAAAAAAGCAGTATTAAATATTCAAAATTTTGATGAACACTGTTTTCTCTGGAGCATTGTAGCAGCATTACATCCAGCTAATATTAATCCTGCGAGAAAAACATCATATCCTCACTTCAGCTCTATATTAAAATATGAAGGTATAAAATTTCCAATCACTTTAAATGATATCCCGAAATTTGAAAAATTAAATAATTTATCAATTAATGTCTACGGTATCGAGTCAGAATTTTGCAATAAAAAATCCAATAAAAGTACTATAATTCCTTTATATCTAAGTAAACTCATAAAGTCTGATAAAAAAGTTATTCATCTTTTAATGGTACAGCAGAATATTAAATTAAATAAATCAGATTTTGATATTAAAAATTTTCAACCGAAATTTCACTTTGCTTTGATCAAAGATCTTTCACGATTAGTTCGATCTCAAATTACAATGTCAAAATGCAAGTTATTTTTTTGCGATCGATGCTTGAATCATTTTAGATATGATTATTCGTATGAAAATCATAAGGCTGATTGTTTTAAGATGAACAAAGTCCATATGACATTTCCAAAAGATCAAATTTTAAAATTCAAAAACTACCGATATAAAGACACTGTACCGTTTGTTGTATATGCAGACTTGGAATGTACACTAGAAACGACTCAAGGAGATGATGAAACTCAAAAGCATATTCCACACAGTGTAGCATTCTATCAACATTGCAGTTATGACAATAAATTATCTAAATTTGAATTAAATCGTTCAAAATTTTGTATCGATTGGTTTATTTTAAAGTTAGAAAAATTAGCTATCGAGTATGAAGGATATTTAAAAAATCCCATACCAATGAAACCACTCACCAAACAGCAGCAAGAGACACATGATCAGGCAACTGTTTGTCATATTTGCGAAAAAATAATTACAACAAATACAGATAAGTGTTATGATCACTGTCATTTCACTGGTAATTATCGCGGTCCAGCTCATATATCTTGTAATGTTAATTATCCAAAGTCACATGTTATCCCCATAGTTTTTCACAATTTATCCGGTTATGATTCACACTTTTTAATTAAAAGTTTAGCTACATTAATTAAAGGTGATGTAACTTTACTACCAATAAATAAAGAAAAATATATATCATTCAAAAAATCGATTGAAAATACTTCAGTGACATTACGATTTATAGACTCATTCAGATTTATGGCATCCAGCCTTGAAAAATTAGCTTCTTATCTTGGTGATGATGAAAAGCTTATAACGAAACTTCACTATACTGATCCAGATGAATTTAAATTAGTTACGCGCAAAGGCATATTTCCATATGAATATATTTCAAGTATTGACAAACTTAATGACAAACAATTGCCTGATCAAGTATCATTCTTCTCAAAATTAACAAATGAAAGTGTCTCTGATGAGGATTATTTTTTTGCTCAGCTAGTCTGGAATAAATTTAACATCAAAACACTGGGAGAGTACTCAGATTTATATCTTAAAACTGATGTACTTCTTCTAGCAGATGTGTTTGAAAATTTTAGACGTAGCTGCTTTGAAACTTATAATCTTGATCCAATACACTACTATACTGCTCCCGGTCTGTCTAATGATGCAATGTTAAAATACACTGGTGTGGAACTTCAGCTTCTTACTGATCCTGAAATGGTACTTTTTATCGAGAAAGGTATCAGAGGTGGGGTATCTCAGTGTACAAACCGATATGCTGCTGCAAACAATCGGTACATGGGTGAAGACTTTGATCCAAGCAAAGCTGAATCATATTTAATGTACTATGATGTAAATAACTTGTATGGTGCAGCAATGAGTATGTCACTGCCGACGGGTTCATTTGAATGGGTTGAAAATGTTGATGATGATGTAAATAAATTTTTAAATGATAATGATAGTGTAGGATATATATTAGAAGTAGACTTAGAGTATCCTGAGGAGTTACATGAACTCCATAAAGATTTACCGCTGTGTCCAGAACACTTTGTACCACCAGGATCCAAACACTCGAAATTATCAACAACTTTGTATGATAAAAAAAATTATATAATACATTATAAAAATTTAAAACAATGTCTTGAATTAGGATTAAAATTAACAAAAATCCACAGAGTACTACAGTTCAAACAATCACCTTGGCTCAAAAATTATATTGATAAAAACACTGACTGTAGAAAATTAGCAAAAAATGAGTTTGAAAAAAATTTTTATAAGCTAATGAACAACGCTGTATTTGGTAAGACTATGGAAAATGTAAGAAAGCACAAAGATGTGCAATTAAAAACTGAATGGGAGGGTAGATTTGGCGTCAAAGAATTGATATGTAAGCCAAATTTCCATAGTCTTACCATGTTTGATAAAGATATGGTAATTATTGAGATGAAAAAAGTTAAAGTCTGTTTCAATAAACCTATCTATGTGGGCTTTTGTATTTTAGATTTGTCAAAAACATTTATTTACGATTTTCACTACAATTATGTAAAAAAGAACTTTAAAAATGATGAGTCCAAATTAATGTATACTGACACAGACAGTCTCATCTATCATTTCACTGTACCAGATGTCTATAAAATCATCAAACGTGATATCTCAAAGTTCGACACCTCTGACTACCCCGCTGATAATGTATATAATATGCCATTAGCCAATAAAAAAGTCCTGGGTCTGATGAAGGATGAGAATAATGGTGAAATCATGACTGAATTCACTGGACTCAGGGCTAAATTATATGCATTTAAAACATATAAAAATGAAAAGGCCAAAAAGCGAGCCAAGGGAGTCAAGGGTCCTACGCTGAGAACAATCACGTTTGATGATTTTATGCAATGTTTAGATAATCATGTGACTTTAACTAAGAAACAATATTTAATCAAATCAAACAAGCATAATGTGAGGACAATTGCGCAAAATAAAATTGCATTGAGCTGGGCTGATGATAAGCGCCAGCTCATTGACGGCAGTCATGACACCCTACCATGGGGCTATAAAAATAAGAAAATTATTGTAGATGATGATAATGAGATAATAATTAAAAAAAGAAAACTTATGTAAATAGTTGTAAATAAATATATGATTGTAAAATTAGTTTTAAGGTAGGGAAAAAAAGTTATCAGTAAAAGATTTAGATGACTTTCTGTAAATATCATCAACAATTAAACAATAATAATAATTATTCATGTGCACTTGATAATGTAAAAAATGTTAAAAGATTGGTTTATAAACCTTCAATAAAAAAATTTTTTAATTTACAATTATAATTTTGTATTTTCAACCTATAATAGATTAAGTTAATTATAATTTATAAAAAATTAAGTTATCCATAAAAAATAATTTAATTATTAATATATCTTTAAGTTTGAAAGAAAATCGATTGATTTGGCGAGAAAATATATATATCAGATAAGTGTAATATTTTGAATTTAAAATTTTTACCACCATAAGTATAGTTCTTTATTAATTTTTGAATATTATAAAGTTTGAAAAGAAAATCGATTGAGTTAAAGAGAAAAAAATATATATCAGGTATGTATAATATTTGAATTTAAAATGTTTACTATCATAAGTTTAATTTATTCAAATTTAAAAATTTTACCGCCATTATCGATCACTAGTATCGATGTGTTTGTCACGATTGGAGATCGTGATGGGCGTAGGTACGATATTCGTATAAAGTATAGTGAATAGAAAGGTACTTACATTGATCAAGGACCGATCCTATGACCTGGGCTCACGTGACCAAATGCTCAGTTTATTCTATTTTATATTTAATTCGCGCCCACACAATATTGTTGAAGACAATATTGATAAAACCCAAAACGATTTCCAATTTATTATGTGACTGATCTAATTTCACAATCAAACGTCGAGCGGTAAACGTAAGATTGTGTACCCCCTACTGTGAACTATCGGTCTGAGCGGCTAGACAGGTAGTAAAATAAGGGATAAAGGAAGGTGGGTTGCCGAAAAGCCTCGTGAAGCTATTATCTCGTTGTTAAAGTAAAATTGTCTGATAAATAATGTTTTTCAAATGTTTTATGTTAACGAGTATTTATTTATTAAATGACTCAATATTCTCAAAATACAAAAGGGGTTACAAATGGCAATATTAAGAATAGTAAATATAAAAGCAAATGTTTCATGCATATGGGTTACAATTATTTCAGAGTATATAAAAATAAAAATACCAAACAATGGTTACAATATTCAAAAACTTACCCTAAACAGGTTTTGGTGAGGTGTCAAAACTGTCAGCAGTTACACAGGACACTTATTCACGACGCGTTCTCGCGGTCAATTAATGTGATTTTAAATTTATCGAATTATTTATTTATTTAGTCTACCTTGTTGTATAAGCTTCAATGGTTATGCGTTTTTAAATCTCTGTAGGTTAAATTAAAATGAAGGTCTTCGCGCTTTTCGCGGTAAAATAATTTCAATGTATTCAAATTCTTCGCGTCTTCGCGGTAATATAAATTTATCAAATCTTCGCGTATTTTTCGCGGAAAAAATATTTCTAAATATTATTCAAATTCTTCGCCTTTTCGCGGTAAAATATTCTTTAAAATCTTCGCATTTATCGCAGTAAAATATTCTTTGATTCTCCACGTTTCTCGTGGTATATTTCAATATAAAAATAAAATGAATGAAATTAAATGGATTATAATAAGATGAAGATAATCAATGCTGTACCGGTGCTAAACGGTTGATATTAGTTCGCGACTTACAACGATCAAGGACCAATCGTACGATCTGGGCTCACGTGATCGGATGCTATACGCTAATATCGCGTTGATTATGCTTCTGAAGCTAGTAGAAAATAATATACCGATTATACGAGTGCTTACGACGATCAAGGACCGATCCAATGATCTGGGCTCACGTGACCGAATGCTCAATCGGGATATCAATCCTCTAGCCACGAACACCGTCAAGTGTCCGGAGTTCGGTAAGGTTCAGAGTTTGATTCCCAAAAGAACTAATGAGCTAAAGTCCATGGTCTTTTTATATGATCCTCGCATATGAAAAGTGGTGGTAACCAGTTTCCAATACGAAAGGACTCGGACTCGCCCGAAAGTTCTAGGCCCATGCACACGTGTGATCCCTGGGAAACAGATTTTGACTATTAAAGTAGGCTGATGATCTGGCGCCACTCTGTCGCTGAGCATGCTCGTGTAGGAAACCATAAATTTGGAGGTTTCCATTAGCTTTCTCTAATTTCCAAGAATCACATGCAGGTGCGCATGAGTTGGGTGGTCTATAGGTTTAAGATGAAAAATCAAAGAAGACTACCGCTTCTATGCTTAGATTAGTTAAATGGGAACGGATACATAAATTTTAAAAGTACGTTAAGTGAAAATTATGAAATTTCCAGAAAGAGAAATATATAATACGCGTGGTCCATTAGTACAATACGACTTAATTGTAAAGCGTTGACAACGCTCAGGTAGGTATATTTGTCCGGTACGACTTCTGGCGTCAGTAAGTTGGCGTTATACATAAAAAGGTTTACGTACAGGAGGTTTTAGTGTGTACTTATCTTGGAAGAGAGAGAAAAAAAAAATTAAAAATTTTTGAATTAGCAGCCGTGACATGTTATATTAGTCTATCTCGGTAGAGGTCGATAGAACCTTTCCCGCGCGTAAATTACAATTCATTTTTATTCAATATATGAATGATAGATTCTTAAAAATAATGCTCAATATCGCAACAGGATATATATTCAATTGTATTTATTTTAAATTTTTACCGCCAAGAGTATAATTCTTTATTAATATTTTTTAAATATGGTGCTTAATTTTTAATATATTTTAAGTTAAAAACGAATTGTTTGATTAATTTGAAGAAAAAAATATTTGTTTAGGTATGTATAATATTTGAATTTAAAATTTTTACTATCATAAGTTTAATTTATTCAAATTTAACAATTTTACCGCCATTATCGATCACTAGTATCGATGTGTTATATTAGTCTATCTCGGTAGAGGTCGCCTCGGTAGATATAACCCTTTCCCGCGCGTAAATTACAATTCATTTTTATTCAATATATGATTGATAGATTCTTAAAAATAATGCTCAATATCGCAACAGGATATATATTCAATTGTATTTTTGATATAAAATGCATCAAAAAATATTTACTGTCATTTTTACGTCATAACATGCCGGTAAGAATACAACTACGTCATAGTGTAATGGACCAATCAGGGCTCAAGTTTTTAGGCCTTATGCATTCTCATTGGTTGTCCAAACTAGACAAAGACTATCTACTCAAGGAGATAAAAATCTCTCAACTTAAATCTCAAAAGAGTCTAGACGTGATGCCACAAACACGTACCGGCCACAAAATTTTATAAAAATTGTAAGTATGGTTTTTATTAATTAAATAACATTTTATCCATTATTTAATAATTAAATAATAAACAAATATCTAAATAACAAACAAGTTAATAATTATAGCATCAGTTAATAAAATAAAAACATTTTGATATATATATATATATATATATATATATATATATATATATAATATATACAATTTTATTTGTAAAATAACAAGATAATTTTAATTAGAACAATTTTTGTAGGAAAATAAAAACAGCAGCAACTACAACAACAACAATACTGACAACGTTATTCACATCAAGGTATGCGATATTAATTTTTAACTATTAATTATCCATAAAACATAATTGATTATTTAAAAATTTACTAAATTTTTATTGGAAAATTTTTTGTAGGGTAAATTGTTTTTAATAACAGCAATAGCATAGACAACAGTGACAACATTATTTACATCAAGGTATGTGATATATTTTACTAGCACAAGAAAAAAATAATACAATTTAATTAATAAATAACCAAATAAAAGAAATATTGTTTTCATTTTTCATAGCTAACGTTGGAGAAAGAAAATAATAAACATGGGAAATGTATTAATATATCAAATGATTATACCAGAAAAATGGGTCATAAATTTTAATAGAGAGCAGATTTTGGATGAACTGCGCTGCATTATTCAAAAATTATTCAAAAACCATGAATCGTTTGAGGGAGCAGAATTTATAATTGGTGATACTAAAACACAATTAAAAATCATGAATAATGAAATGTGTTGGTGGTTTTCACAAAATGATGATACCAAACCAAATGGGAAAAATTATTTTTTTACAGGAGATCTTTTAGTTACAATGTTTCCTGAATTTGAAGCAGATTATCGAGTTAGTCAGATTCGCCGAAAGCTACAGATGAGTTTGGATACATTAAATTTTAGTTCCAACACATATGAAGACGCTGGTGTTTTTATTGATAATAATACAGATCTTATTGATGAAATCGGTGAATTTTTGAGATATGAGGCTATTTTACCAAAAGTCTGGACAAATTCACTAACAATTAATGACATTATTGATCATGTTGGTCATAAAATAGCTAATTGTATCGATGCTGAATGTGATATTCAAAATTGTGTTGTCACAATAAACGATACCACCACAATTCTAAAAATTAACAATGAAAAGTTTTGTTGGTGGTTCAGCTTGCTGGGCGACAGCGAACCCAATGTATGGAACTATGAGTTTACTGGAACGTTGTTGAGAGATTGCTTCCCAGAGTTGGCTGATCAGCAACTTCAGAAAAAAGCAATTTTTCAAGAAATTGGCAGCTTAATATATGCGGTTTCTATTCAATCTAATAATGAACCATATGAAAATGATGATGATGATGATGATGATGATGATGCTTATGATGTTGATGATGTTCAATTATCACCATATCAAAGTGAAGATGAAACTTATTAAAAATTGATATTTATTTATAAAAGTTAAGAATATTTAATTGATATTTATATTTATTTATATGAGTTAAAAATATTTAATTGATATTTATATAAGTTAAAAGATATTTAATTTGAAAAAACTGATTGATATTTATATAAGTTAAGAATATTTAATTGAAAAACTGATTGATATTTATATTAATTTATAAAAGTTAATAATATTTTATTGATATTTATATAAGTTAAAAGATATTTAATTTGAAGACAAACAGTTCTAATTTTTCCGCACGCTCTCAACACTTACTGCCTCAAAAACATTGAACTGCTTTAGAAAGACTATAGTCCATGTGTAGAAGAACTTTTTACTAAAAAATATGACTCCTCTAAGTTACTATTGAGTTGCTGGAAGATGATGAAAACAACATTGAGATTTGAAATGACTTATCATTTACCAAACATCTTTTCCTATGAAATATAACAAATTTGAACTTGTTCTACTATCAATATAGAGAGCATAAATTTTCTTATCTAAATAAATATCTTTATAAGTAATTGTAAAAATTAAAATTAATCATTTGTTATTATATTTCAATCATTTTTTTTTTTCCTTCGAAATAATAAACTTTTATTGCATGCAATTTTAATAATTAGTTTATTCTTATAATTAAAATATACAATTGAAAATTAAGTAAGATTGGGAATAAGTTTTAAAAAAAAAATAAAGCAGTTCAAACAATTGGAATCATAGTTTTTATTGAAAAACATACTATTTTAAATATATATTATCATTATAAATATTTAACTTATATAAATATATATCAGTTTCTTCAAATTAAATATCTTTTAACTTATATAAATATCAATAAAATATTATTAACTTTTATAAATTAATATAAATATCAATCAGTTTTTCAATTAAATATTCTTAACTTATATAAATATCAATCAGTTTTTTCAAATTAAATATCTTTTAACTTATATAAATATCAATTAAATATTTTTAACTCATATAAATAAATATAAATATCAATTAAATATTCTTAACTTTTATAAATAAATATCAATTTTTAATAAGTTTCATCTTCACTTTGATATGGTGATAATTGAACATCATCAACATCATAAGCATCATCATCATCATCATCATCATCATCATTTTCATATGGTTCATTATTAGATTGAATAGAAACCGCATATATTAAGCTGCCAATTTCTTGAAAAATTGCTTTTTTCTGAAGTTGCTGATCAGCCAACTCTGGGAAGCAATCTCTCAACAACGTTCCAGTAAACTCATAGTTCCATACATTGGGTTCGCTGTCGCCCAGCAAGCTGAACCACCAACAAAACTTTTCATTGTTAATTTTTAGAATTGTGGTGGTATCGTTTATTGTGACAACACAATTTTGAATATCACATTCAGCATCGATACAATTAGCTATTTTATGACCAACATGATCAATAATGTCATTAATTGTTAGT
This sequence comes from Microplitis demolitor, assembly GCF_026212275.2. NCBI lineage: Eukaryota > Metazoa > Arthropoda > Insecta > Hymenoptera > Braconidae > Microplitis > Microplitis demolitor. The sequence goes on along the minus strand of NC_068549.1, from coordinate 16,000,726 downwards.
GAATTTGTCCAGACTTTTGGTAAAATAGCCTCATATCTCAAAAATTCACCGATTTCATCAATAAGATCTGTATTATTATCAATAAAAACACCAGCGTCTTCATATGTGTTGGAACTAAAATTTAATGTATCCAAACTCATCTGTAGCTTTCGGCGAATCTGACTAACTCGATAATCTGCTTCAAATTCAGGAAACATTGTAACTAAAAGATCTCCTGTAAAAAAATAATTTTTCCCATTTGGTTTGGTATCATCATTTTGTGAAAACCACCAACACATTTCATTATTCATGATTTTTAATTGTGTTTTAGTATCACCAATTATAAATTCTGCTCCCTCAAACGATTCATGGTTTTTGAATAATTTTTGAATAATGCAGCGCAGTTCATCCAAAATCTGCTCTCTATTAAAATTTATGACCCATTTTTCTGGTATAATCATTTGATATATTAATACATTTCCCATGTTTATTATTTTCTTTCTCCAACGTTAGCTATGAAAAATGAAAACAATATTTCTTTTATTTGGTTATTTATTAATTAAATTGTATTATTTTTTTCTTGTGCTAGTAAAATATATCACATACCTTGATGTAAATAATGTTGTCACTGTTGTCTATGCTATTGCTGTTATTAAAAAAAATTTACCCTACAAAAAATTTTCCAATAAAAATTTAGTAAATTTTTAAATAATCAATTATGTTTTATGGATAATTAATAGTTAAAAATTAATATCGCATACCTTGATGTGAATAACGTTGTCAGTATTGTTGTTGTTGTAGTTGCTGCTGTTTTTATTTTCCTACAAAAATTGTTCTAATTAAAATTATCTTGTTATTTTACAAATAAAATTGTATATATTATATATATATATATATATATATATATATATATATATATATATATATCAAAATGTTTTTATTTTATTAACTGATGCTATAATTATTAACTTGTTTGTTATTTAGATATTTGTTTATTATTTAATTATTAAATAATGGATAAAATGTTATTTAATTAATAAAAACCATACTTACAATTTTTATAAAATTTTGTGGCCGGTACGTGTTTGTGGCATCACGTCTAGACTCTTTTGAGATTTAAGTTGAGAGATTTTTATCTCCTTGAGTAGATAGTCTTTGTCTAGTTTGGACAACCAATGAGAATGCATAAGGCCTAAAAACTTGAGCCCTGATTGGTCCATTACACTATGACGTAGTTGTATTCTTACCGGCATGTTATGACGTAAAAATGACAGTAAATATTTTTTGATGCATTTTATATCAAAAATACAATTGAATATATATCCTGTTGCGATATTGAGCATAATTTTTAAGAATCTATCAATCATATATTGAATAAAAATGAATTGTAATTTACGCGCGGGAAAGGGTTATATCTACCGAGGCGACCTCTACCGAGATAGACTAATATAACACATCGATACTAGTGATCGATAATGGCGGTAAAATTGTTAAATTTGAATAAATTAAACTTATGATAGTAAAAATTTTAAATTCAAATATTATACATACCTAAACAAATATTTTTTTCTTCAAATTAATCAAACAATTCGTTTTTAACTTAAAATATATTAAAAATTAAGCACCATATTTAAAAAATATTAATAAAGAATTATACTCTTGGCGGTAAAAATTTAAAATAAATACAATTGAATATATATCCTGTTGCGATATTGAGCATTATTTTTAAGAATCTATCATTCATATATTGAATAAAAATGAATTGTAATTTACGCGCGGGAAAGGTTCTATCGACCTCTACCGAGATAGACTAATATAACATGTCACGGCTGCTAATTCAAAAATTTTTAATTTTTTTTTTCTCTCTCTTCCAAGATAAGTACACACTAAAACCTCCTGTACGTAAACCTTTTTATGTATAACGCCAACTTACTGACGCCAGAAGTCGTACCGGACAAATATACCTACCTGAGCGTTGTCAACGCTTTACAATTAAGTCGTATTGTACTAATGGACCACGCGTATTATATATTTCTCTTTCTGGAAATTTCATAATTTTCACTTAACGTACTTTTAAAATTTATGTATCCGTTCCCATTTAACTAATCTAAGCATAGAAGCGGTAGTCTTCTTTGATTTTTCATCTTAAACCTATAGACCACCCAACTCATGCGCACCTGCATGTGATTCTTGGAAATTAGAGAAAGCTAATGGAAACCTCCAAATTTATGGTTTCCTACACGAGCATGCTCAGCGACAGAGTGGCGCCAGATCATCAGCCTACTTTAATAGTCAAAATCTGTTTCCCAGGGATCACACGTGTGCATGGGCCTAGAACTTTCGGGCGAGTCCGAGTCCTTTCGTATTGGAAACTGGTTACCACCACTTTTCATATGCGAGGATCATATAAAAAGACCATGGACTTTAGCTCATTAGTTCTTTTGGGAATCAAACTCTGAACCTTACCGAACTCCGGACACTTGACGGTGTTCGTGGCTAGAGGATTGATATCCCGATTGAGCATTCGGTCACGTGAGCCCAGATCATTGGATCGGTCCTTGATCGTCGTAAGCACTCGTATAATCGGTATATTATTTTCTACTAGCTTCAGAAGCATAATCAACGCGATATTAGCGTATAGCATCCGATCACGTGAGCCCAGATCGTACGATTGGTCCTTGATCGTTGTAAGTCGCGAACTAATATCAACCGTTTAGCACCGGTACAGCATTGATTATCTTCATCTTATTATAATCCATTTAATTTCATTCATTTTATTTTTATATTGAAATATACCACGAGAAACGTGGAGAATCAAAGAATATTTTACTGCGATAAATGCGAAGATTTTAAAGAATATTTTACCGCGAAAAGGCGAAGAATTTGAATAATATTTAGAAATATTTTTTCCGCGAAAAATACGCGAAGATTTGATAAATTTATATTACCGCGAAGACGCGAAGAATTTGAATACATTGAAATTATTTTACCGCGAAAAGCGCGAAGACCTTCATTTTAATTTAACCTACAGAGATTTAAAAACGCATAACCATTGAAGCTTATACAACAAGGTAGACTAAATAAATAAATAATTCGATAAATTTAAAATCACATTAATTGACCGCGAGAACGCGTCGTGAATAAGTGTCCTGTGTAACTGCTGACAGTTTTGACACCTCACCAAAACCTGTTTAGGGTAAGTTTTTGAATATTGTAACCATTGTTTGGTATTTTTATTTTTATATACTCTGAAATAATTGTAACCCATATGCATGAAACATTTGCTTTTATATTTACTATTCTTAATATTGCCATTTGTAACCCCTTTTGTATTTTGAGAATATTGAGTCATTTAATAAATAAATACTCGTTAACATAAAACATTTGAAAAACATTATTTATCAGACAATTTTACTTTAACAACGAGATAATAGCTTCACGAGGCTTTTCGGCAACCCACCTTCCTTTATCCCTTATTTTACTACCTGTCTAGCCGCTCAGACCGATAGTTCACAGTAGGGGGTACACAATCTTACGTTTACCGCTCGACGTTTGATTGTGAAATTAGATCAGTCACATAATAAATTGGAAATCGTTTTGGGTTTTATCAATATTGTCTTCAACAATATTGTGTGGGCGCGAATTAAATATAAAATAGAATAAACTGAGCATTTGGTCACGTGAGCCCAGGTCATAGGATCGGTCCTTGATCAATGTAAGTACCTTTCTATTCACTATACTTTATACGAATATCGTACCTACGCCCATCACGATCTCCAATCGTGACAAACACATCGATACTAGTGATCGATAATGGCGGTAAAATTTTTAAATTTGAATAAATTAAACTTATGATAGTAAACATTTTAAATTCAAATATTATACATACCTGATATATATTTTTTTCTCTTTAACTCAATCGATTTTCTTTTCAAACTTTATAATATTCAAAAATTAATAAAGAACTATACTTATGGTGGTAAAAATTTTAAATTCAAAATATTACACTTATCTGATATATATATTTTCTCGCCAAATCAATCGATTTTCTTTCAAACTTAAAGATATATTAATAATTAAATTATTTTTTATGGATAACTTAATTTTTTATAAATTATAATTAACTTAATCTATTATAGGTTGAAAATACAAAATTATAATTGTAAATTAAAAAATTTTTTTATTGAAGGTTTATAAACCAATCTTTTAACATTTTTTACATTATCAAGTGCACATGAATAATTATTATTATTGTTTAATTGTTGATGATATTTACAGAAAGTCATCTAAATCTTTTACTGATAACTTTTTTTCCCTACCTTAAAACTAATTTTACAATCATATATTTATTTACAACTATTTACATAAGTTTTCTTTTTTTAATTATTATCTCATTATCATCATCTACAATAATTTTCTTATTTTTATAGCCCCATGGTAGGGTGTCATGACTGCCGTCAATGAGCTGGCGCTTATCATCAGCCCAGCTCAATGCAATTTTATTTTGCGCAATTGTCCTCACATTATGCTTGTTTGATTTGATTAAATATTGTTTCTTAGTTAAAGTCACATGATTATCTAAACATTGCATAAAATCATCAAACGTGATTGTTCTCAGCGTAGGACCCTTGACTCCCTTGGCTCGCTTTTTGGCCTTTTCATTTTTATATGTTTTAAATGCATATAATTTAGCCCTGAGTCCAGTGAATTCAGTCATGATTTCACCATTATTCTCATCCTTCATCAGACCCAGGACTTTTTTATTGGCTAATGGCATATTATATACATTATCAGCGGGGTAGTCAGAGGTGTCGAACTTTGAGATATCACGTTTGATGATTTTATAGACATCTGGTACAGTGAAATGATAGATGAGACTGTCTGTGTCAGTATACATTAATTTGGACTCATCATTTTTAAAGTTCTTTTTTACATAATTGTAGTGAAAATCGTAAATAAATGTTTTTGACAAATCTAAAATACAAAAGCCCACATAGATAGGTTTATTGAAACAGACTTTAACTTTTTTCATCTCAATAATTACCATATCTTTATCAAACATGGTAAGACTATGGAAATTTGGCTTACATATCAATTCTTTGACGCCAAATCTACCCTCCCATTCAGTTTTTAATTGCACATCTTTGTGCTTTCTTACATTTTCCATAGTCTTACCAAATACAGCGTTGTTCATTAGCTTATAAAAATTTTTTTCAAACTCATTTTTTGCTAATTTTCTACAGTCAGTGTTTTTATCAATATAATTTTTGAGCCAAGGTGATTGTTTGAACTGTAGTACTCTGTGGATTTTTGTTAATTTTAATCCTAATTCAAGACATTGTTTTAAATTTTTATAATGTATTATATAATTTTTTTTATCATACAAAGTTGTTGATAATTTCGAGTGTTTGGATCCTGGTGGTACAAAGTGTTCTGGACACAGCGGTAAATCTTTATGGAGTTCATGTAACTCCTCAGGATACTCTAAGTCTACTTCTAATATATATCCTACACTATCATTATCATTTAAAAATTTATTTACATCATCATCAACATTTTCAACCCATTCAAATGAACCCGTCGGCAGTGACATACTCATTGCTGCACCATACAAGTTATTTACATCATAGTACATTAAATATGATTCAGCTTTGCTTGGATCAAAGTCTTCACCCATGTACCGATTGTTTGCAGCAGCATATCGGTTTGTACACTGAGATACCCCACCTCTGATACCTTTCTCGATAAAAAGTACCATTTCAGGATCAGTAAGAAGCTGAAGTTCCACACCAGTGTATTTTAACATTGCATCATTAGACAGACCGGGAGCAGTATAGTAGTGTATTGGATCAAGATTATAAGTTTCAAAGCAGCTACGTCTAAAATTTTCAAACACATCTGCTAGAAGAAGTACATCAGTTTTAAGATATAAATCTGAGTACTCTCCCAGTGTTTTGATGTTAAATTTATTCCAGACTAGCTGAGCAAAAAAATAATCCTCATCAGAGACACTTTCATTTGTTAATTTTGAGAAGAATGATACTTGATCAGGCAATTGTTTGTCATTAAGTTTGTCAATACTTGAAATATATTCATATGGAAATATGCCTTTGCGCGTAACTAATTTAAATTCATCTGGATCAGTATAGTGAAGTTTCGTTATAAGCTTTTCATCATCACCAAGATAAGAAGCTAATTTTTCAAGGCTGGATGCCATAAATCTGAATGAGTCTATAAATCGTAATGTCACTGAAGTATTTTCAATCGATTTTTTGAATGATATATATTTTTCTTTATTTATTGGTAGTAAAGTTACATCACCTTTAATTAATGTAGCTAAACTTTTAATTAAAAAGTGTGAATCATAACCGGATAAATTGTGAAAAACTATGGGGATAACATGTGACTTTGGATAATTAACATTACAAGATATATGAGCTGGACCGCGATAATTACCAGTGAAATGACAGTGATCATAACACTTATCTGTATTTGTTGTAATTATTTTTTCGCAAATATGACAAACAGTTGCCTGATCATGTGTCTCTTGCTGCTGTTTGGTGAGTGGTTTCATTGGTATGGGATTTTTTAAATATCCTTCATACTCGATAGCTAATTTTTCTAACTTTAAAATAAACCAATCGATACAAAATTTTGAACGATTTAATTCAAATTTAGATAATTTATTGTCATAACTGCAATGTTGATAGAATGCTACACTGTGTGGAATATGCTTTTGAGTTTCATCATCTCCTTGAGTCGTTTCTAGTGTACATTCCAAGTCTGCATATACAACAAACGGTACAGTGTCTTTATATCGGTAGTTTTTGAATTTTAAAATTTGATCTTTTGGAAATGTCATATGGACTTTGTTCATCTTAAAACAATCAGCCTTATGATTTTCATACGAATAATCATATCTAAAATGATTCAAGCATCGATCGCAAAAAAATAACTTGCATTTTGACATTGTAATTTGAGATCGAACTAATCGTGAAAGATCTTTGATCAAAGCAAAGTGAAATTTCGGTTGAAAATTTTTAATATCAAAATCTGATTTATTTAATTTAATATTCTGCTGTACCATTAAAAGATGAATAACTTTTTTATCAGACTTTATGAGTTTACTTAGATATAAAGGAATTATAGTACTTTTATTGGATTTTTTATTGCAAAATTCTGACTCGATACCGTAGACATTAATTGATAAATTATTTAATTTTTCAAATTTCGGGATATCATTTAAAGTGATTGGAAATTTTATACCTTCATATTTTAATATAGAGCTGAAGTGAGGATATGATGTTTTTCTCGCAGGATTAATATTAGCTGGATGTAATGCTGCTACAATGCTCCAGAGAAAACAGTGTTCATCAAAATTTTGAATATTTAATACTGCTTTTTTTGCCTGGATATCCTTGGGTAGTTCCACAAACGTTGAATCTCCAGCTTGAAGAGGTGCATATCTTGACATTGTAATTATCAAATTGTGGATTTCAGTTAAACTCCAACCAGAATCCTTTTGATTAAATTCCTCGACTTTCTTTAATAATTTATCGTTGACGTGATCTTTATACCAAGTAACAAGAGATGTTGCGGGTAAAATTTCTCGGCTCTTGGTGTTGAATGACTTTGTTTCTTCGATGACATTTTCAGCTTTTACATTTCTGAATTTACAAATTAATTCAACATTTACTTTAAGCCCAGCAACATCTCTGAGCATATTTTCAACTTTTTCAATGATAACGTCTTCAGCATCATCAAGAAAACTACGAAGATCTGTGTGAGCTTGATTTACCACACATCCAGATTTAATGTTATTAGAAAATGCGTTTTCAAGATCTTGCCACTTGATGAGACGTCGATTTGCACGCAAGTCACCACCAGTTACTTCTCCACTCAATTGCGCAAATTGATCTGCATACCAGTGCAAAAGTACAATATTTGCTCGTACACTTCTTCTGACTTGAACATTTATTTGCGGATCTAGCAAGATCTCATTGAAGTAATCAATTGTATCAGCGCAGACTTGATAACACTTTTGACAATGTTCTTCAGCTAATGGCTGATCTTGTAAATCATTAAATGATTTAATTATTGAATCTACTGGACGCTGAAGCGCCGCAATAAAATCGTTTTGTGCCATTTTTTAAAAGTTCATCTCTAAAGTCACTGTTTATATTTACACTTGAAATTGTCTGTCACTAGTAATGTTTATTAAGTAGTTTTTATATAAATTAATTAGTTTAGTAAAAAATAAATTTAAAAAAATCGCTAAGATTGTTCATTTAAAAATTTATCACTAAAACTATTTATATATTGTTCAAATAACTACTTAGAAATTGTTTATCACTACACTAGGATTATATATAAATTAATAAATTTTTAAAACATCACTACGATTGTTCATTTAAAAATTTGTCACTAAAATTATTTATATATTGTTTAAATAATGATTGAAAAATTGTTTATATATTGTTTAAATAATCACTTAAAAAATTGTTTATTAAAAATTTTTTTTGTTATAAAAAAATTTTTAGAAAAAAAATTTTAAAACGCACACACAAAGAACTTCAAATCGTTGGAGATATTTTGAGCAGAGATTCGTACTTCATTGATTGAACTCGTACTTCTTTTTGTGAAGTATGCTCTCGCGCGGTACTTTTATAGGTGGGGAATGACTCATCAATTGCGCAGTAGAAAGTTTCTAGTTCTCAAAAGTACCAACCTTATAAAATGAAATCACCAGAAACTTGAAAAAATTCCCTAGAAATTAACAAAGTGCAAACCTTATATAACAAAGTTCCCTAGAATCTCGACAAAAAAATTCCTAGACTGTATCAACATAACCTAAGATCTAGATGGCGTGGAGATGAGTTTGATGTCATCTATTACGCAGTTAAAAATTTAACTGTATGAGTCATGATTTAAAAATAGAATCGTGTGAGTCATCATCTAAAAATAAGCAATCTACTACGCAGTTAAAAATTTAACTGTATGAGTCATAATCTAAAAATAGAATCGTGTGAGTCATCATCTAAAAATAAACAATCTACTACGCAGTTAAAATTAAACTCGATGACATCATCTACGAAATAGAATCAATTAAACCATAGCTAATAAAGAATATTCGCTGTTGCTAAACAATAATGTGATAAAATCTTGCAATTTCTAAGTAATGCATGATAATTTTTTGGGAATGTGCCACATATTCATTCAGTAACTTCAGGAAAACACAAGCTCGAAAGTTTTAAAATTAATTCAAAATGACTGAAATGGACATAATATTTGATTCAAAATAGCGGACATGGGTGTAATATTAGATTCAAAATAGCTGAAATGAGTATAATATTAGATTCAAAATGGCAGGAATAGGCATAATATTTGATCCAAAATAGCGGACACAGGTATAGTATTTGATCCAAAATGGCGGACATGGGCATAATATTAGATTCAAAATGGCTGACATAGATATAATATTTGATCCAAAATGGCTGACATAGGTATTATATTTCATTCAAAATGGCTAACATGGTCATAATATTTGATTCAAAATGGCGGATCAGAGCTCAAAATGGCGGACATGAGCATAATATTTCATTCAAAATGGCGGAAGTAGACATAAAATGGCGGTCAAGAAGGCAAATGGCAGACTGAGCTCAAAACTGACAACTGTAAGGCCAACGCAAGCATTGATTTTTTCGAAAATCCCCGCTCAAAATATATACGAAACGCCACCCATAATAACATGACCTCAAAATGACGGATAAGAATTCAAAATGACGGACATGGTCATAATATTTAATTCAAAATAGCGAATCAGAGCTCAAAATGGCGAATAAAAACTTTAAATGGCATCAATTAACGTCGAGAAGATGTCAAAATGGCGGACTGAGCATTGATTTTTTCGAAAATTCCCGCTCAAAATATATATGAGGCGCCATCTATAATAACATGAGCTCAAAATAATGTCAATTAGCATCAAAATGATGTCAAAAAGGTCCCAGATAAGTACAATTAGCGTCAAAATGATGTCAAAAGGTCCTAGATAAGCACACCAACAGCCGACATCTTATCAATAGTCAATAAGTTACCCCCACTCGGTACATTATCATAAATCGATAACTTACCATCAGTCGGTACAACAGATCATGTCCATCTTGCCCCAACTGATCCAGAATCCTCCCTACCTATCTACTAGCATAATTTTTTTTCTGAAAAAAGTAAAAGCATAATTAATATAGTAAAAAGAATGATTGATAAGAAAGAAGTATTATTGAAAGTGTTAGTTCAGGACTTTTCTTTAGCTTTAAATTGAATAACTTTTTTTATAAGAATGGTATGAATACTTGATTTCGGTTCGTCGTCTTCACTATCGTCGAACTTATTATGGACTCTTTTATTAGATTCAATTAACTTCTTATTCAAAATTCCCAGTTGGCGATTGTTGTATGAGCGTTCATTAGCAGTAATTTGTAGACGTGACAGTGCTGGTAAAATGCTCTCATTTCCTAATGACAAATTATGATCTTCAGCTTCGTTTGAGTCATTAAATGACGGGACGTCAGCTTTTTTTTGTTGTTTTCCAATCCCAACTTGTAAAACTTGTGGAATCGTCGCAATCTGACGATATTCCTTTTGTCGGTAATGAGATCGATGAACTTTCTCAGCATCTCCGAGAAAATCAGCCATATCAGCAACTTTAGTGTCTGTCAGATTGTTATTTGCAATTAGAGTTGCAATATGTTTTCGTAAAATCGTTCCCCTCAAAGTTGCCGGATCATCTGCTTTTCATAAATTTGCATATTTTGTCAGTAGATTGCTTGCGCTCAATCTTTTATACCGCTTATCATTCAAAGGAGGCAAACCAAACAAATACGGGTTATTTTTTGGTACACCAGCAGTTTCACGAAAATTGATAATCGTCTCAAATGATTCACGTATTTCAGGAGATATCAGCATCGCAACAGGTCGTCCCAATTTTCCGCGTACTTCGATTCTTATGTAAGTATCAGCAATTTTTTTTTCACTGTCGGACAATGAATCGTAATAATCTTTATTCTTTTCATCGTGAAAACTTTTAAAGCCTTCGTAATCCTCGATTAGTGTTTTTGAAGCTTCACCTTGTCGACGACGGTTAAAAACTTGGACCAGCAATAGCGTAGTTTCTGACAACAGTAACCAGTACTTATGTTTAAATTTTTTCTGCAACTTGTTATAAGCGCGTTGTCGCTTTCTTTCTAAATAATTTGTTAATTTCTCAATATCACTTTGACTAGGAAGAGTTACTTTCTTTAATCTCTTTCGTTTAACAAGAGTTTCAGTCGAACAACGATTAATTATTTCAAAACCGCCGTTAAATAATTTTAGTAAATCTTCAGTCTCGTTTTTCTTTTTATGATCTTGCCGTTCGATATATACTCTTATCAAAAATTCGCAAATATTTTTTAATAGTGCACCAAGCGCAGTAGCTGTACTAGGTACTTTGAATTCAGTTCCATCATCTGACATACCAGCTACTTTTTTAATACCATCCATACAAAGTCTGTAATTACCTGGTATTAATAAATTCGAGAGATTTTTTATTTCTGGATCTATTTCTTTCACAGCCTGTAAAAATCTACCGATCATCTTCATTCTTTGCCGGATCATGGCATGCTCGTCCGGAGATGTATACTGTTCAACTAATATGTTCGCGTACAAAATAACCAGTTCATCGTATCGAATAAATTCTTTTACTAGATCTTCTTGAATGTATGAAAAGATTTGTTCTTTGACAACAGTACTGGCTGATTTATGAATCTGATTCATCAAATCTCTACTTTGAGCCAAAATGCCACGATTATTAGGTAAAGGACTATTCGAGCACTTACGATAATGGTATCTCAAAGTTTTAGATTGGACATATTTTTTGCACAATGGACACGGAACCCAATGGCTAGGAGAGAGAGACCCTACTGTCTTGTTAGGTAATCGAGCTACTTGTAACCCGTATTTTTTTGCATTATGACTCTGGTTGAAAATAAGAGCGTGCTCACTTCTTATCGAATTAATTGAATTTTTACGTTTCTTAGATTTTGGTGGCAGTTTTAAAAAATTTTTAACCGCTTGTTCTTCACTATGCTGTGACGTGCATATCGTGAAACTCTTTCAGAGCAAAAATTACACCAAAACATTTTTTCAGATACTTCGTCTTCTTTTTTTTCGGTGTCATTGTCATTATCAGGTACATTATCAATGGTTTTACAAATATTATCATCAATTATTTGTCGAAATGGCAATGATTCATTATCACCTTCAATCGAACTATGAGTAGCATTATCTGAATGTTTGGGATTATTTGTTGCAGGTGTTGTATATGTGTTTTCCGTGGCTAAAATATCAGTTGAGCAGGATTCACAATTATTGCTAACTTTTTTATGAATGTGTTGTGATTTCTAAGATTTTAAATTTTTGTATTTTGAAGAGATAACTGTTTCATTATCAAGTTTTGAATTACTGTTGTTCAAATCCGGTAAAGCAACATAAAACTGAGATGAAGCATTTATCTCTTCAGTAATGTTTGGAGAAGGCAAAACATTGCTGTCAATAAGTAAAGAACTTGCTTCTTCAGAATTAGCTATTACTATAGAAATCGACTCATAACTATTTGGTACAGTAGAGCATAATATATTAGGATTACTTTCAGCTATCTGTGGCACACTAGTGTTCTCAAAACTGCATGATGCTGAAAAAGATATATGACACTGACAATAAAATAATATTACTCTTATCAAGTTATGTTTGCAGTTAACATAAAACATAAAGATTTATTGTATTAAAGAAAAATCAATTCGAAAAAGTTGAATTTCTACACCATTGTTACACTTAAATGATGAATAACTTGGAATATTAAGATTATGGATCAAATAGTTTATGAAATTCTGATAACTTTTAATGACTGAACTGAAAATTTTGCACATAAATTTTTCAGGTCGATATTTTTCAAAACTGGAATTATAATTAACTAATTTTTTTTTATTACGTATTACATTTATGCATTGTGTATGTTCTGAAAAGTAAGTAAATTTTCTTTTCTTACTCTACTGAAAATACTATAAAAAATTATCTTGCTGTAAGTAATTTAAAGTATTTCTAATGATGAATTGTTAATATAAGAAAATGTATAGCTGACTAAGCCAAAAATAATTTACTAGCAACAATAAAGCTGAGTAAAAACTATTGCTCTTATCAATTTTCGTTTTGATATGATGACACCGCAGGATTTATATTTTAGTAAAACTGATAACTATTATTACTGTAAAAAATGTTTAATTCCTATTTGATAAAAAATAAGGTTTTAACGATAATTTTATATTATCTACTCTTTTAAATGTAAAAAAAATGTATCAAACAAGTAGATTCGATGAAATACTTTATTAACATGGTTCGAGCGTGCTATAGTGTGTGACCCGTAGTGTGTGCTATTGCTCACTCTCTCACTCGCTGTTACTTTCTCTTTCACTGAATATCATTTACTTGCTTTTACTCAGTAGCGGATATAGGCTTAGGCCCTTGAGGCCTGGGCCTAGTGCGGCAAATTTTGAGGGGCGCCAAAATTTTTGAGACGACTAAAATTAAAAATTGATTGAGTTTTTTGTAAACTGTAAGACCAAATTTTAAAGTTTATTTTTTTTTTTGCGCTCTTACAATATAAACATAGAACTATTCCAAGGGTAGAATTTCTTTGTTAAAATAATTAATTAGTAAAGTATTAAAATCTGAAAAAGCTAAAAAAAAAATAAATTTCTGAATTTTAAATAAGTTTGATTAAATTAAATTTTTTAGTAAGAAATTTATATAAAAAAAAATTACGTTAAACACAATTATTGAATGCAAAGAAAAAAAAAATTATGTTTAATAGTTTTTATCATAAAAAAAGTCACTAATGTTTCTCGACTGACACTTGATTTTTGAAAAAGTTTAACAAAAAAAAAAAAATTTTTAATAATGCTCAATTATATTTACTCCCTACCCCGCCCATTTTTTTATTTCAATTTATTGATAACTTCATCGATCAAAATTTTTTTTCAATCTATTGCAGTAGTAAGAATAAAATTCTAAGCGAAAATAATGAAATTTTTTATATTTTTGAGATTTTCGAATTTTTTAGTTACATCAAGAAATTTTGCAGTTATTGTGATTTTTAAAAAGGTATTTTCAAAACGCGCAAAATCACAAAATTTTCAAACGAGATTAAAAAAAAAAAAATTATCAATTTCTTCTTTTTACCCTCATGTACATATTTTACTACATAAAAATGAAAAAAAAAAATGTTTTTTATTGTGTTCAATAAATCTTGAGAATTTGATATTTTTTAATAATTATAAGATCTATGAAAATTGATTAAATAAAAAAAGTTTCATAACCATTTTTAATAACATTAATTACATTTCTAACACCATTGCTAAGAATTCTCAATGTTAATCTCAATAACTCGAGTTAGTTACGAGCATCATGTTTTATCTAAATTTTTCGAACTTCAAGTAGACGCATCGTTATTGTTTATATGTTTACTTTTGGGAGAATACCGGACACCGAAACTCGAGACTAGAGCTAGACAGCTCTCGTTTACAGGCATCGACGTGTTCAAGCAACGATATGTAATACAATGTTTTCAATTAACATTTTATTTATTTATTTTTTTTTTTTTACCGAGTATTGAGCTGCGATATTTTTAGTCTTGTTCAGTCTTTTCGAAGTTCTTGCGCAATTCAAAAATTCATCATATCTCGATTTTAAAAATTCTGTCTTTTTAAAAATAATATGTATTAAGTGAAAATTATAATTAATTTAAATACATAATAGAAGTTTAAAGTAGATTAATTTTTAACAGTTACCCTAATAACATGTGTTTGAGCAAGATTCTGGAGTAAGTACCTTGAGCAAGACTCAGCTGCTAGTGTCTTTTTCTATATATGTCTTTCGCAAGATCGTGTATCAAGAAACCTATGTCAAGATTTGTGTATGTCTTGCTCGTGGTATCGTACGCAAGAGTATTAAAGTTACCTTGAACACGGCGCGATGAAAAGTGTCTGACGCATTTCTTGCACCAGTATAACTTACAGTAGATACTTACGCATGGCTTGTTCAAGATCTGCTCAAAGCTCAAGGTCAATTTTGAGCCTTGAGCAGATCTTGAGCAAGTCATGCGCAACTATTTTCAACCATAGTCTTCCTCCAGAATTGAGTGATAATCTGGCACGAATTTCTTGTGAAAGGCTTGCACTATGTTTGCAATTTAAATCTAGTCACAAGTGTCTGCAGCAAGACACATACGTAAAAAAAGACACTGGCACCTATCAATCTTGAGAGCAGACTTGCTTAAAAATTGAAAAAGATTGTTATATGGGTAAAATCCAAATTTTTAATGAAAAATTACTACAAAAGTTCGTATTATTTATTATCTTACTCTAATGTGTCAAGAATGAGCATCAAAGAGTTTTAAAATTTTCTAAATTAATGACATAATTCAAGAAAAAATATTAAAAAATTGGTTAGAGTAAATAGATTTAATGGAAAAATAATTCATACTAACAAATTTATTAAAAATATTTTTGATATCTTCCACTTCGATCAATTAAGTTAAAATTCTAACTCAATTTCATTAAATTTTAAGAAGTTATGTAAATTAAAATGTATAATTCTTTTAAAAAATCATAATTTGACAGATAACTGAAAAATTGTAGTGATCAATTTTCGCTGACTACGTTTATAGAATCGATTTAATAGTTAATTCATGTGTAATATTCAACAAAATCAGATCGAACAAAAAGAATGCTTTCTAACTATTGACTATTGTCTAAGTACTTTAATTATGAATTTGAAAGATTTAAAATATTGTTTTTACCTGAATTCGACAGATTGAGATCATTATTTATTTGATCTATTTCATAATCTGGATATTCTATTTCTGTATTATGCATTATCACACTTCCATTGGGAGAATTACCATAAGTATTTCCACTTATTAAGATTTCAGTATTATCTGATGGTGAATTATTCATGATAGGTATTTTTTCTGCTAAAAATTTGACCGCAGTTTGTAAAAGAGAATGTTAATATTTTAATTGAACAATCACTACCATAGCCAAAAAAATTATAATAGAAACATTCTACGCTAAGAAAGTTGATTTGTTCTCTTCAAAATAGCTATCGCATAAATTTATATGGGTAAGATTTTATATTGAAAGTCTTGGATAAAAAAACTGTTTCACGAATATTTTTATTTTTTAATAAGGACTCGTAGCAATTTGAATAAAAATTTACCAATTTTATTTCTCTAATGCCATCATATGTTGAATAACATTGATAGAATCAGAATATTACTTTATACAAAGTTCTATCATAACAAGAATATTTGAACCATTTTCTTGAAAAGTGAACGTTAAATTGAAATAAGTTCAAAAGTCAGCAACTCATACATCAATGACGAAAGTACCATTTTAAACTTACCAGCCATCTCTAAAATATAATTTTGCTTTTTCGTTTTAAATAGTGTGCAATTTACTGAACATTTTGGTTCACCAAATTTATCATTCAATATAATTTCATTAGCAGTCCGATTATTTTTATCATATTTTAAATCAAACAATTGGGAATCACCTGTATTTTTATTAGATTTTTCTAAAAATGAAAATATCAATTATTATTAAAGAAAAATAGTTTTGTATGGACGCTTATAGTTCTGCTAAAGTAGTTGAGAGTAAAGGTGAATTTCGGTAGAGATGATTTATAAATGCCAATAATAAATAATTATATTCATTATTTAATTCTACTTTATTGAATGACTAATTGATTTACCTATTGACTCTGTTGTAACAACTATTCTTGGCAGGTTAAGATTAAAATTTTTTTTTATAATTCTCATGAGTTCGATATTATCTAGAGGAGAAAAGAAATAAGGTAGAAATTTGTACCAGAAATGAATAGAAATTTTTCGAAAGGTAAAAAATTATAGCGATAAAAGAAATTAATTATATTATAAGTACTAGTGTAAATTGATATCCAAACACAAACTATATGAAAAATTACCTGCCATGGCGGAATAAACACTCATAAAAAATTTTTTTTCTATCATATTTGATTTTACAGGATTTATCACTTCTGATAACAACATTTTTGGTTTCTTGTATTAAATACAATCCTTGAGAATGTAAAAGAACGTACATTTTTCATTTGTGGTTAATAAATGAAAATATAACATAAAAATCTTGGAGACAGCGTCGAAATAAACCATTCAGAGAGCGTGGTTAAGCCAAAAAGGACGCCACGAACGGAAAGTCGGACTTGGCGTCTGCTTGTTATGGCTGATTTTCATAAAACATAACTGACATGGGCAACATAATTAATTGAATAATCACAAATCCTTTATTTTGTTACAAAAGTTGTTATTATTACACAATAAATTCTATAATAATTGAAAAAAATACAATAAACAAATATCAAAAATAAAAAATAAAAATACATATATACATATACATATTTGTATTGATACAAAATTTTATTTAAATACTCAGATAATCAGGCTTTCTGAGCAACTGTTTTCCTCAATTTGATAACAAGCTATTGGCAATTATGAGATATTGTACTGACTGACTGCAATTTGAGTGCACCTCGAACCGAAAGCTGACGTAAATCTATTGCTGCTTTTGTAAGGGAAGTTAACAGAAAGTTGCGAGAAAGTAGACGAAGAACTACTCCTGATAGCACAGTTTGCTATAGCAAGTTCATTTGATAAAAGTTTCATTGAATTTTTTATCAAATGTCCGTCAACTTTAAGCTTTCCCGTTGTTGACGACAATTTGTATACAACTTGCTATACAATTTGACGTAAATTTACTACCCGAGTTAGGATGCAAATTCACTTAAAAAATTGACTAGAAAATAAATGTCGCCAATTTTCAGGCAATTTTTCACATCATTTTATTGTTAATTTAACTTAAAAAATTGTAAAGTATTTTTTTACCGTCGAATTGTAGACATTTTTATGTATCAATTTATTACTTTCTGTAATGGTAAGAATATACATTACCGAATTTTTTTCTAGCAAAAAGTAACCTCTAAATTGAGAAAAAATTAACCGCAAATTTTTCTTTTCAATTTTTGCTGTCAAAATGTCAGCAAGTTCAGGCAACAAATCTGAAATATTTTCAACTTCAAATTACTGCCAACTTCAAGCAAAAGTGGCTATTTGGGACACTTACTTTCAATTTGACAGAAAGTTGAGGGAAAGTTGGCGTCAACTAACTAAACATTAATTCTGTGCAGTCAACTTGATGTTAAAGTAGCTATCAAGATATTCAGAAACATTCCATCACAAATATCTTTTTTACCTGCTGCAAAAGTATACATATTGCTAAGAGATGGCGCAACATCAAATTACCCAAAAAATGAAAGATGGTTTCAATAAAAACCTGTCTTAATGTTTTGTTGAACAGGTTAAACATCAAGTCTTATCTTACAATAATTCAAGCTGAAGTACTTTCATTTAAAAATAAATAATAATCACAAGTTAATGGTATTAGTTTATTCTATCGAATGATAAAGTGATATAAATAATTGAAAAGTCAAACGTTTGGATACTAAGCTCAAAAAATAAATATTAATTATGGGGTTATTTACATGTCGAAAAATCATGACTTACTCAAATCAATCTTAGTGTTATGTCAACTGACAATAGTAAAAAAAGAAAATGGAACATTAATATCGACATGCTTCCAAAAATAGTTATTTTATTATTATGCGAGATAAAGCAGATGCAGAGCTCGAAGTTTAATTTTGATTGATATTTATATAATTAAATGTCAGAATTTATTAGTAGAAGTTTATTTACAAATAATGTCAAAATTATTTAGTAGAAGTTTATTTACAAATAATGTATGCAAGCATGCCTATCAACAATTGAAAATTCAAAAGTGATCAATAAATCAAGTATAAATATCATAATAATCTACTTTACATGTCAAAAAATTATGACGCTCTCCAATTAATTATTGTGATGTTAGTTGATATGAACTAATGCTGGTAAGAAATAAAGTTAGAAAAACGATACTGACATATATTGATAATGTTATTATAATGTGAGGTTCAGCCTATGCACTGCTCAAATTTTAGTTGGATAAATATCTAATGTCATTAAATATCAAGCATAAAACAACATTTGCTCTATAAATGGTGTGTATAAATATATGTCTGTAAACGACTTTAGAATAATTATTATCTATATGGTATATTTTGAACTATCAAGGAAGTACTTTTAACAGTTTCATTTATATGAATAAGGAAAAGCATGGAAAAAAAATTTGTTGCATGTGAATAATTATTTTTCCTAAATAAAATACTTCGAAAAGAGGATTGTAATTTTCGAAAAGAGAATTGTAAAAATTTGGTATCCACGACACACAAACAAAAAGAAAAATCAACAGTTAGCACATTATGTATAAAATTACACATGTGAAACAAATGGTGTCACGGTATTTTATTGGTAATACTGCGTCTGCTAGTTATAGAAATTATAACATTCTGTTTCAAATAATTTTTCAATCATTATTTTACGGATTGCTAATGAACAGCATTTTATTTTAAACTACTGAAAAGTAAAAAAGGATAAAAATAAATTATTAGTACTGTAAAATAATGTAATGCAATATTACAACGAAAAAATATGGAGTTTTACCAGTAAAAAGTGTGAAAAACAGTACAATTGGATGTATATTGATTCACATTATAACAATTGGAATAAAAATTTTCATATTTTGGACAGTGTATGACACTGATATGATAACAGCTTTGAAACGCAAAAAATTGGTTTTGAAATTTAATATTACTTTTCTACATTTGGAGATGATATCGTTGATGATTTTAGCACTATAAATACAAGAGGTATTAAAACGGATGATGAGATAATTAATTTTTATTAAATAATTCAACACATAATTTAAGAAAATAAATTTATAATAGAGTGGCAATAACATATTTTCTTGAATCAAGTTAATTATCATTCTTGCTTATATTAATCTACTTAAGTTCAAAGAAAAATGTATTTGATTTAATAAATATTTTTTTAGTTCAGACAAATGTCCACACAGTCAATAATTGTTCTCAGTGTACAGGCGTAAAATAAAAGTGAATAGTTCTAGATGTTATCAATTGCTGAAAATAAATGAAGCAAATTATAGATGTATTTTTCAATTCATAGCTTTGTATACATGAATTTACTCCGTAGATTATCTCATGGCAATAAAAACTGATTACAAAATATGCTGATGGTAAATATTTTATGAACATAAGAAATAAATAAGTTCCCCCAAATTTTTAATAACTAAAATATTTAAATCTATGATCAGCATAAACTAGTGCAATTGAACCATGCTAAGTTAAATTGTCGAATCAGAAGATCAATCAATTTTAATTGAAGTTAGTATTATTATTAATGCAGTTACTACATCTCTATAATTTTAATAAAGTATAAATTTGAGAATGAACATACGCATTATAAATTGTTCAAGACATCAAGAAATCATTTTTTTCAGAGTTCAAATGAAATTTCAATGTATAAAACAGAACAACTATATTGATAAAAATCATTCCATATAAAAGCAGCAATAAAGTATTCATAATAAACAGATCTCGTAAATTTTCAAATATACTTGAATGCATAAATTAATCTCGATAAACGTATTCCGTATGATGGTAGTAAAAAATAACTTTCAAATGACTGTTATTAAAGTCGGCATACTTTAAAATTATCACTAACGTAACGTTAATTGGCTTAGAATAATCTAATGTCGTAAAAATAAAAAGAAAACTGTGAAGAATATAAACTCTGCTCATCTCCCATTTGATAAAGTGTTATCACTACAAATATAATAATTATTCATCGAAGAAATTGCTTTCACAAATTACTTCATTCTCTAATTTTTTCATTTTATTCTCTGCTACCTACATAAATAAGGCTTTTTATGTACCGAGAGAGACTTATCAACCAATTATGCATTCCTCAAAAAATATAGTAAACAAGAAAATAATATAACAACATATGATTTCAAATTCAAATATTCATTTAATAGCAGCTTATAAGAGATGTTTCAATAAAAATTTACTCAATCTCTGCAAATAAATACAATATTTATGCAGGTGGGTTGATAAATCCCGTTAAGTATATTTGTTGATATATACCACGGCGTCACGCTATTTTTCAAATCGTAGAAAAATTTATTATGAAACTATTTTTTGATGAATTAGGTATCAACTATAAAGAAGTGAAATCAGTACAAGCATTCTCCGAATAATTTTTTATCACCGGGTTTTATATTTCAATGAATAATGACTAAATCCAAGCTAAAAAATGTACGATACATGCAGTTGATTTCATATAACTCGCTTAGTATCTTTGATTATATATACAACGGCGTCACGCTATTTTTTGAACCGTAGAAAAATTCATCATAGATCTATGTTTGACATGATTTGTAAGCAGATCATGGGGTAGGAAGTCAGCAAAAATATTCATAAAATAATATTTTAATTAGCGGGATTTGTATATCAATGAATAATTATTCGATCTAAGCTAATTAAAGTGCGATTTATGCGGGTGGTTTCATAAATTCCGTTTAGTACGTTTGTGAATATAAACTACGGCGTCACGCCATTTTTCGAAACTTAGAAAAATTTATCATGGATCTGTTCTTTACATGATTTGCAAGCAAAATAGCAGAAATATCTATAAAGAAATTTTTAATTATTAGAATGATTTGTATATCAATGAATGATTATTTGATCTAAGCTACTAAACGGACTATTCATGCAGATGGTTTTATTATTCCCTTTTCGTATATTTGCTAACATTTAACAAGGCGATACGCTATTTTTCAATCCTTAGCAAAATTTATCGTGGATCTTATCTTTACATGATTTGCAGGCTATATATGAGGTCATTAAACAGCGCAAAAAGTCAGCAAAAAAGATTCAATTCGCGCATTTCAAATTTGAATAATCAATTACTCAATTTAAGCTGATAAATTCACGATGACGTAGGTGGTTTCATAAATCCCGTTTAGTGTATTTATGATCATATACCACGGCGTGACGCTATATTTAAACCTAAGAAAAATTTGTCATAGATCTTTTCTGTATATGATTTGCAAATACAATTGCTCAAATATCATGCAAATAATTTTTAATTAGCAGGTATTGCATACCAATGAATAATTTTTTGATCTATGCTACTAAACAGACAATTCATGTAGATGGCTTTATAATTTCCTTTTCGTATATTTGTTAATATATCTATCAGCGTCGCGCTATTGTTCAATCCTTACAGAAATTGATCATCGACCTAATCATCACACGATTTTCAAGTTATTTATTAGGTCTTTAAACAGCACAAACATTAAACAAATAATTTGGTATCAGCCAGTTAAAAATTTAAAAAACTAATTACTGAATCTAAGCTTATAAATTCACAATTACGCAAGTGGTTTCATAAATCCCGTTTAGTATATTAGTAATTATATACCACGGCGTGACGCTATATTTAAAACCTCAGAGGGATCTTTTTTTTACATGATTCGCAAGTAAAACAGCAGAAGTATCTAGCAAGTAAATTTTAATTCGCAAGTTTTATATATCAATGCAAAATCATTCGATGTAAGCTACTAACTGGGAAATTCGTGGAGGTGGTTTCATAAATCCCTTTCTGTATATTTGTTGATCTATTCTACGGCGTCACGCTATTTTTCAATTCTTACCAAAATCTATCATGGAACCATTCTTTACATGATGTGCAAATTATTTATCAGGTCGTTAAACAATACAAAAAGTTAACAAATGATTTGTTATTGACGCATTCAAAATTTTAATAATCAATTACAGAATCGAAGCTCATAAATGCACAATTACGCAAGTGGTTCCATAAATCCCGTTTAGTATATTTGTGAATACATACCAAGGCGTCACGCCATTTTTCCAACGTTAGTAATATTTATCATGGATCTATTACTTACATGATTTGCCAGTTAATTATCAAGTCGTAAAACAACACAAAAATTCAAAAAATTACTTGTAATCGGTCGTTTTTAAATCTTTGCATCATTTTCCAATTTTAGCTTATAGAAGCACAAATAACGTTGGTGGTTTCATAATTTCCTTTTAGTATATTTCTAACTATATATTTTACGGCGCATTGTGTCTATTTCTTTCTAAGTTATGAAACTATTATATATATGGATATACGCTACTCTATGAGTATATCTTATATACACATTTAGATGCAAAAAGAAGGTTGTGAAGCCTGGCCTACAAAACTGCTGCCACCTGGATTGAGATTTATTCTGAAGCCAGGCTCACAATTACCTTTTAGAAGATGGAAGTTGTGAAACCAGGCCTCCCAAGTGCAAAAGTGGCTCCACAACTATCCTTGCATTATAACCGGGCAGCATTGGTACGACGTGAGAGTGTGGCTCTCTCGCTGTCCTCGTTGGTTTTTGGTCTTTCTCTCTCTCTCTCGTTACAGTCTGATTGCTGAGTTCGGCTGAGTTAGGTGCTAGACCACAGGGGATGATCTCGCGCAGCAGGTGACCGTAAATTGGTCCTTTGCGCATAATTAAGTAGGGGTCGTCAAAGGTTGGGACCTAAGGCAATTGAAACGGAATCGACACTCAAGTCGAAGTGCCGACAACGACAGCCTCGTCATTGAATTCGCTCGATTTTCTTTTGTAAACTGTAAATCTCAAATTAGTTTTGTTTTATATATATCTGGTTTACAGAACCAAATTTTATTAAATTATTAGTTAAGTGATTTGTGAGTGCACCCAACATCAAGTCGTATACCACAGTCAGGATCAAGAAGAGGAGGTCTATGATGCAGCGGCGTCCAGTTCCGTCGGTACGTCGAATACAACAAACCAGATAAGATTTACGATAAAATTGTTATTTTATACTCTCTCTCTCTTCAACGTAATATTTTACTTTAAACAATTATTTAATTTATTACCCCGTGTCCATTAAATAATTACGGATAAATATATTTATTTTGTTGTCGCTGGACATTTATTAATTATAAGAAAAGGGGAAATTCTGTACATATTTGGGAGTTGGTTAAATAAAATTAGTTGTACATAAAAATTAAATTAAGCCTGAAAGAAATTACTTTTCATCACCAGTGTCTCTAGAATAAGTTAATTTCAGCCGCGTGTCCGGTCAAAGCGAGCCGACCCATCTCTGAGATTTATTTCCCGCGTTCAGAACCAGCAACATCGTAATTATAATTTATATTTATATTTAATAATTTATTATTAATTAATTATTTAATCGGGAAACTTTGTAACTGTGATTCGTGGCTATTAGACACGAAGTAGCCAAAGGTCACCGTTATAGCATCCACATATATATATATATATATATATATATATATATATATATGTGCGTGTGTGTATGTATGAAACACATGCACAGTAAATATGTGAATTTCAAAAAGAATTTTGAATTTCGTAATTACTAATCGAAAGTACTCAAAAATGACAACACCGGAATAAAAATATATTCTTAATAGAAGCGTCTGCTAAATAAATGAACACGCACATTTTGTAGAAATAGACGCAGATAATGATCAACGTTAAAAGTGTATCAGTTTATGACAAACGGGCAGATCCGTTTATTTAAGATAAGTAGTAAGAGTTAACAACTTAACTCATTCATCGCATTTATTATGTTTATTTCGCCATCAGTATTATTATTAAGAATTTGCTCCACTTCGTCCTAAAACTTAATTATTACTGTATTATTTTAGAGTGTTTCATTTCTTGCTTCCCGACTTCTAAATGTACCTTTCTCGATGGCATTCTTACTTATGCGGGCTTTTAAAAAACTAGATTTCATGTTATCTGCTATAAAGACGTGAAATTTAATAATACCATACTATTTAATTATTTATTTATTAATTTGATCATAGGAGAAGGTCCTCTTATGATCATAAGGAAATATTAAATATAAAATACAACTAGTAGAGTATAATACAAGCAATCGCATAGGTTGTTTGAACGTACGGTCTTAGAAGTGCTATAATACAGTTTATAGGATTCTTTGCGGTTTTTGTCGCAGTTGAATGGATTCTATGGGAATTTTTGGATAGGGATATACGTGTACTTTTTATATAGAGCTATGACAATCTCACGTTTCCCAATAAGCTGGAAGATTTTTATGGAAAATAAGTGATGATATCGATTTTTCACTTACCCATAAAAGAATTCGGATGGGGATTTTTTTCAATTTCTACGTTTCAATCCCGATGATGAGATTGGATGTCATTATTGGTACGATTTAATTTTTTATAAACTGAAAATCCCTAAGGTGTAATTGTTTTGATCCAATAGCTTTCGTAATAAGTCAACAATCCATTAATTAAATATTTTTAATCAAACTTGCTGGAAGCAAAGCTAACAAAGTTAGTAATTTTAAAATGATAAAAATGTCTGGGTCAGTGTGGCTGTTTTTTTTTCCAATCAAGTTTAAGCTCTGTGCATAGCGTATGATTGCCTGAAAGAATATAGTAATCGTAAACATTTGAAATGATTAAGAATTAAAGAAAAAAAGGCATTATTCAATTTAAAAATTAAAATCATCGACACATAACAGATTATATACCCGGGAAAAATGATGAGACATGAACAGACATGAGTATTCAGGCCTAATCAGACATGAACAATGACCATACCTGGCCAGGCATGTTCAAGTCTAATCAGGTATGTTCACGCCCAGCCGGATAATAGATAAAAATGGCCGAAGTGTCTATTGACACCATCCACGGACAAATCCGTGACTGTAATTGGAGTCACGGACACGGTTAAAGAAACAGATTTCTTAAGCTTAAATTGTCCGTGACTATAAGCCACGGATATTCCGGACAGTAAGACAAGCTTATCTGTGGCGTCCGTATCTATAAGCCACGGATATTCCGGACTGTAAGTCAAATTTGTCCGGGGCGTCTGGGACTGTAAATTAGTATACTCGAAGTTGTACTAAAATGCATGTGCAGTTAGGAACAGTAACCCTGTCATAATTCAAACTTATAGTATTGAAATTAAGGATTGTTAGTTGCTATCTCCAATTTATCGTTTATCAAACATAAGGAAAATTGTATTTCTCACCACTAAACATTATTAAATATTAAGAAATGGACAACATAATTAATTTGTAGAAGTTTGCAAACAATAATTATATTAAAAATGTTGATATCATCAAATTAAGGGGGTATTCTGGTCTAGAAGCCTAAATTTTAGGTATTCGTCAAAGTAGGATAAAAAAAAATGAAGAACATTTTTAGTATCCATTTTTTTATGTGATTTTTATTGATATTTAAGGAATATAAAAAAAAATAAAAAAAAATAAAAAAATCCTTGAATTACAGGCCGGTGGAGTGCGGGCTACAAAAAAACGGTGCTCCCTGGTTGACATGATTCCGACCTTTGTAGTGATCTAAAACAAAAACATTTAGAAAATTTTTCATTAGTAAAGATGTCGGTGACACGCGTTAATATCCCCGGACAAAATATCCCCGACAAAATATCCACGACAAAATATCCCCCGACATAATATCCCCGCGACAAAATATCCCCGCGACAAAATATCTCCAGACAAAACATCTCAGGATAAAATATCTTCATGACAAAATATATTTTGACAAAATATCCCTATCGTTGAATAATTAATGAAGTAATGTGTGAAAAAAGGGCACAATGTTATTGCAAGTGGGTGCATTCAGATATTTTTGTATTTACACCCACACAAAATGCCTGAAAAAAGGGCACGTACTATTACACGCATTTATGTTAACATATTTTTGTGATTACACACACCCAAAACCTGTAAAAAAAATCGGTCTGTCGGTTGACCCTGCGGGCCAGCCCCAAAACTTCCCGCTGTTTTCGACCTCAAAGAGCTCGAAAACATTAGTGTAGATATATTTTCGAGCTCGAAAATGCTATCACATGCAATTGTTTTTTTATGATCTTTTCAAGCTCTAACAAGTTACCTGTTATGCTGAAGTTTGAAAATTTAAGAATCGAAAATCATCAATGAAGCGGTTTTTTAAATTTAGTTCCTGATTTTGTTCAGTAAAATAAGTGTATTGAGGCAGAAATCAATGTCGGGGATCAAAATCAAGATTTAAATAAATTTTGACTCATGTAAGAAACAATAAAATATGGAATATCCGATAAAAATATTAAAAACTACGTTTTATCGATTTTTTTGTTGATAATATGATTTAGACTAAAAACCAAGTTCGATGACATTATATGATCGAAAGAAACCATAAAAAAGATGAGTTGGTATGATATCAGGCACATTTTAGTACGTTATATTCTGATTTATCCGGAAAAAATAACATAAAATGTTATTTTTTTAACGTTTCAACGCCGATATCTTTTGAACTAATCAATCGATTTTGATAGTTGACGTGGCAATCGGCGCGTTTTATTGAGTTCTAGAGCTGATTAAAATTTGAAATCGATCGCGTCAGTCGTTTCGAAAATATTTAGAAAAAACCGTTTTTCACCATTTCTTTCTCCCGCGATAACTCTCGAACGAATTATCCGATTTCGATGTTTGAGGTGGCAATCGACGCGTTTTATTGAGTACTAGAGCTGATTAGATTTTGAAGTCGATCGTATAAGTCGTTTTTGAGAAATCAATAAAAAACTAAAAAAAAAATTTTTTTTTTTTCGTAATTCGCCAATATTTTCGAGTCTATTCGATTAAATAATCTGAAATTTTTAGGAAGGTTGAAGGCCAACAAGCTCTTTCGATTGCCACCTCAACCATCCAAATCGATTCATTAGTTCAAAAGTTACAAAGAGTTTACATACATACACACACACACACACACACACACACACACACACACACACACACACACACACACACACACACACACACACACACACACACACACACACACACACACACACACACACACTCGGACATCATTCTGAAAATAGTCAGAATAGCTTCCTAGGACCTCAAAACGTCGACATCTGATGAAAACTCGATTTTCGAAAATCGGGGTGAAAACAATAACTTCCCGAAATTTTTGAAAATCGTCGATTTTCTTAGCGGGAAGTTAAAAATGGCACAATACCATATTCCAAACTTGTGTTATTTTCTATTCAAAGTATTTGAAGACATATTTATATTTTAAATTTAAATTAAGCCGCGCCAAATTTATCTACACTTTTGCGCCACTAAGTGTTGTATTATAAAACCATTTTCTGATCAGTCTAGATTTGTAGGGGTAATGGGTAGATATTAGTTTTTTAATAGCTACTTTAGCTTGAAATTTACGGTAATTTTATGTTGAAATAACCTAAAATTTGCTGCTTGAATTTGACATCAATTTGACAGCAAAATTTGAATCATCAATAACGCAAATCAATTCTGGGCTTGCGGTAGCAGTTCCACGTCGCAAAGCGTACCGAGATTATAATGAACGCTTATTCACAATCGTAAATAATTATAACCCCAATAACAAGATCGATTATTTGAATAATATTGCTAAAGTTTTAGATTTTGAAGGTTATTAAGGGTATTCTTAGATAGTGCCCTCCCACTTTTTTGAAGACATGAAACGACTTTTAACTGTCTCAACTGAATTTATTTAAAAGGTTGGGGGCAATTTCGGAGAATGACCTTAATTTCCTAGTTATATTCTAATCGTATAATATGTGAATGATATTTAAAAAGTATATTGCTTAAAGCTATTGAATTAACAAATAATTTTATGATTTTTGTGAACGGATTTAAGTACTTATATTTGTATTGATAAAAAAACATTTATAATTTCTCAGATAATTTATTATAATTTTTCACTAAGATATTTGTTGTGATAAAAAAATTTCAGTTTATGATGTGACCAAATATTAAGGTTAAGTATTCTCATTTGATCTATAAAACACTTAAGATTAATTTATTGTTATTCGTTATGTAGATATGTAACGGCAATATTTACTATAATTATTTAATTACATAGAAGTAATTAAGAACTAACATAACATGTATATTTCATATGACCTCCATTGATTAATATTAAATTTGACTGAAAATATCGATGAAAAGTGACCTTAAATAGTTGATAATTGTTAATAATTAATTATAGATCATATTGTTTACAGTAATTAAATTAATCAATAAGTTTACTTTTTTTTGTATTCGAATTCAATTGTTTTCATTAATGTTAATAAATAAGTGCAAAATAATCTTTAATATTTCATACTTATTTCTTTCTTTATTATCTTGCATTGCTCGTATTAAAATTTTTTAAGTCAACGTAAATATTCGTAGATATTTTGTCATGAAGATATTTTGTCCTGAGATATTTTGTCTGGAGATATTTTGTCGCGGGGATATTTTGTCGCGGGGATATTTTGTCGCGGGGATATTATGTCGGGGGATATTTTGTCGTGGATATTTTGTCGGGGATATTTTGTCCGGGGATATTAACGCAGGTAACCAAGATGTCGCTATCGCATGGACCTTGGCCAAGCAAAAAAAAATTTTTTTCACAAAATGGCGTTTACTTAAAAAAAAAAATTTTTTTTACCCCGTTTTTTTGACCTTGTCGAATTTTTTAAAAATACTTGAAATTGAAATTTTTCAAAATCCAAGGTTGGTGCGATAGAGAGATATATAAAAAAAATGTTCACCAAATTTTGAAGGAATCGGTAAGGTAAAACTTGAGATATCATGTCAACCACTTCAAAAAAAGTAGTTGTGCACAAAATCTTCTTCACAAAATCCTATGTATCTCCGAAAATAATTCGGATTTTGAAAAATCCGTTTAAGGGCATATTTTTGAGAGTCTAAACTTCAAAAATATACAAAAAAAAGAAAATCGATTTTTTCAAATTTCTAGACCAGAATACCCCCTTAATTAACAATTATGATTTATGAGATGCTCTAATAAAAAATGGTTTTAGTAATTAAGATGTGGGTTATTCGTTATTTTAAATAACTATAATTGATTATTTCATTAGACGATAGTCGATTGGAAATTTTGATTCTATTTTCAAATAAAAATTTTTGATATAAAATTTAATAGATGAAATGCAGTAAAGTCTGAACAACCAACGAATAATTAGCAGTATTCACACATCACAAATGTCGAGGTAAAACTTTGCTTTCCTTTAATCTAAAATCGATTACAGATTAATAAATATTTTTCGTACGTCGTGTTATTTCTTGTTAAACATATGCCATCCTGCAATCACGGCAAAAACGGATCACATATGACAATATGTTGCTGCTCCATATACACCCGCATGAAAAAGCTATATATTGTTAAAACTACATAAAAATATAGATGGTGAGTTAAGGTGTTTCAAAATTAAAATTATTTTTTTTTTTCAAATCTTATGGTCTTAAAAGTTAGTCATAGATGTAAAAAAATTCTCCCAGAAAAACAGCTCGAAAGCTTAATCCTGCTAAGAGCTCAGCGAATATTTATTTTCTCATTTAAATTACATTAGAAAATTTTTTTTTTTTTTTTTTGTAAATAAAAGTATTAAAAATTTTTTTTTTTTTCGAAAATTGAAGTACATAGTATACTAGGGAATTAAATTTTCTACCATAAAGCTTCTGAGTATTTTCTCCGTTGAACTAACAGAACAAAAGTTATGAAACTTGAAACAATAGTGAATTGAAAAATTTAACATATTCAGTTTAAATCTACATATTATGAATAGACACTCAGATGTTTTGAAAAGATTTTTGGGACCTTACTCATTTGCAGTATAAAAGCCCTCGGACGATAAAAATACCGAGTCGGCCCCAGAAAGGAATCGGGCTCATAACTTCAGGAAATATTCGTACCCATGAAATACTTCGATACAGCAAGTTTCAGATCTTTGTCTACTTCCACGTCTGATAAAATCGAAAACTACTGAAAATCAGTAAAAATTTTTGTTCTCTGCGTCTTGTTAATCGAATGATCTAGTAACCGGATATGTTTTGGGACATGATGGTAGCGTTTTGAAAAGAAAATAAGAGCCATATTTGTTCGTAAGAACCTAAACAAAAACGAGGTTTTATTCTTAGTTTTGATGTTTAAGCGTGTTATAATAATCG